>NW_007726954.1:259186-323963 GCF_000696425.1 Galeopterus variegatus | reverse complement strand
GGGGGGGGGGGGGGGGGGGGGGGGGAGCTACCCGAAGGCTCTCACTGCTGGGTTTGAGTGTGAGGGGATGTGAGGCTACTACAGCAAAGTGGGAGGGAAAAGGGGAGAAGAGGTGATTTTACTGTTAGGGTATATTTCATAATGTGGGAGACATTTTTGGTTGTCACAACTTGGGGAGGGAGTAAGGTCACTGGCATCTAGTGGGATGCTGGCCAGGGATGCTACCATCCTCCATCCTACAATGCGCAGGACAGCCCTCATATCAAAGACCCATCCTGCCCAAAACGTCAATAGTGCTGCAGTTGAGAAACCCTGGGCAGACTCTGCGGTGATCTTGGCCTCAAGGAAGGGAGAACCTGGAGCTGCCTCAGGCCACTTAATGGAGCCTGAGAGTGGACTTCACGGTGGAAGGCACAGCCAAAAGATGGAGGGAAACTGAGTCCTGGGGACATCACCAGAGCCCTGAATCCAGCTGTGCCTGAAGCTAGATCTGCTCTTGGACTTTTCCATTTTGTGGCCCTTTTGGCTTAAGCCCGTTTGAGTGAACTTTTGTGTCACTTTCAAATCCTCACAGAAATGTGGCGAGACAGACCAGGCATACGTTCCTCTCCCTGTTTTGTAAATGGGCAACCCCAGGCCAGAAAGCCTGTGTGATTTGCCCAATATCACACAGCAAGCTGCGGCATACACAAAACTGGAGTTTGTTCAGGGGCTTCATTCATGACAAACCTTATTTTTATATTAAAACAAACACAGATACACGGAGAAAATTGCCAAGTGTACATTAACCTTTAAGATAAAGTACAAGACTTCAGAAATAGTTTGTTGTCGTAGTGACTGCGACAGACTGTAAACAAGAATCCAGACTATTAGGGGGAGTTAGAAGTAGAGTTGGGACTAGAGCCCAGGTCTTCGACATCCAGCCCAGTGGGGTTCTGCACCCCAATCTTTCTCACCTTTGTAGAATCCCTGGGAGATTACAAAGTTCTTTCACGGCCATCTTCTTATCCATACAACAATCCTACAATCTGGGCCTGGACTGTTATCTAAGAAACTAAGGCCCTGAAGATAAGTGACTTGTCCAAGCCATGATGCTCAAAATCAACTGAGCAAGAACTTGAATCCAGGTCTTTTTTTTTAAAGATGACCTGGGGCCGGCCCGGTGGCGCACTGCTATAGTGCGCCGCTTGGGAAGTGCGGCGGCGCTCCCGCCGAGGGTTCGGATCCCATGTGCAAACCGGTTCCCGCTCACTGGCTGAGCGAGGTGCGGACGCAACACCGAGGGTTGCGATCCCGTTGCCGGTGCAGGGGCGACACTGAGGGTTGCGATCCGTTGCCGGACACGGAAAAAGACAAAAAAAAAAAAAAAAAAAAAGATGACCGGTAAGGGTATCTCTACCCTTGACTTGGTGTTGTCAGCACCACACTCAGCCAGTGAGCGAACCGGCCATCCCTATATAGGATCCGAACCCGGGGCCTTGGTGTTATCAGCACCGCACTCTCCCGAGTGAGCCACGGGCCGGCCCAGAATCCAGGTCTTAAGAGTCGAAGGCTGCTTTCTCCTGTGCTGTTCTGGCTGAGGCAAGAAGTAGCGTCTGTGATGGCAGAGCAGGCTATCTCATCAGCGCCTGGCCTGCCTGGCACTGTGCTCTGCCCACAAATCAAGGAGAGTGAAAGTTTAAGGAAGAGCCAAAAAGGAAACCCTACTCATTTTCCCCATCCTTCCTCCACCAACAAGGGGCTTATTGCAGTGCTAAGAGGTGATGCGGAATGCTATAATAGGCTTCGGAATCAGACCAACCTAGGTTCAAATCCCCATTCTGCCACTTAGAAACTGTGCGATCTTGGGCAAGTCACTTGACTTCTCTGAACTTCAGCTTCCTCATCTGAAATAAGGGGCCTTCTTGCATGGTTTGCTGAGGCTTAGATTAGATAAGAAATGTGAGTGCATCCAACACATATGTGGTGCTTGGTGAGTGCCAGCGTGCCTTCCTTTGTTTGCCCACCTTTCTAAGAAGCTCCTACTCTGACCCCATTTGGTAGATGAAGTTATTGGAGAAGTGCAAGCTGCTACTGTCGTGGGAGCAGACAATAAAATGCATCTGGATCCATCCCAGTGAAGCCGTCCTCTGCCAGCATTCTCCCTGGCCCCTTCACTGGGGCTGTGAAATCCCAGTCGTGTGGGTCTGTCTTGCCCTTTTCCTATGAAAGCACGTTCCTCGGTGTTTCGCAGATCCTCATCAAATGTTGTGAAACAGACTGGGCACACGTTTCTCTCCCTTTTCACAGATGGGCAGCCCTGGGGCTGAGATTTACATGACTTGTCCAAGGTCACACAGCAAGCCATGGCGTGGCCTAGAACAGACCTTCTCAACTTGGGCACCACTGATACCTGGAGTGGGACAAGTCCCTATTGTCCTGTGCATTGTAGGATGTTTAGCAGCACCTCTGTTCTCTACCCACTAAATGACAATAGTACCCCAACCCCAGTCAAGAAAACCAGAAATGTCTCCAGACGTTGTCAAATGTCCCTTGGTGGGCTAAACCAGCCCCATGAAGAACCATTGTCCTAGAATGCTGTTTGTTCAACATGCCTGCTTAATCTTTTCTTCGAAAACACAACTCCAAGGACCAAAAACCAATATTTTCTTTCCGCTCCTAATACACAACATAATCTCTTGAAAGCAGACAGAACCAATACTTTCATATTCACCTTTGGCATCTTTTTCAAAGTATTTCCAGGGTCGTGGGTAGGAGAAAATGGAAAAAAATATTTGGACACAAGTCCTTTTTCCCACTGAGCTTTGAGAAAATCCCCATCTTGCATGCTCCTAGTGTGTCTCTTGCTGATAAGCCCACTCATAAAACCAGGGCCTTAGTTAGAGCCACACTTATAGACCTCCCACAGACACACCATGATCAGGACCCTGCTGCTGTCTGCACTGGTGGCTGGAGGTAAGCCCTGTCACCCAGAGGCACTGCTTTCCCATCTCCTGGTGGGGCTGGGAATGGGACCTTCTGCCTTCCCCTCCCCGACAGCACTCAGTTCTATAGTTAGTTGTAAGAAAGCTGGACTGGAGTTCCAAAGAAGTGGAGCAAAGGGCAGGACTCTATGACCTCTTGGGATCCTTCCAGAACAAGGATCTTCTATTTGGGGGTTGTAGATGCAGCTAGTGTAGTTTACATTGCTCGGATCACTGCTTCCTGGACCCATGACACTTTGTCTTTTCACAGCTCTCAGCTGCGGGCGCCCCACTCACCCGCCACAGCTGTCCAGGGTGGTTGGAGGTAACGATGTGAGTCCCAACAGCTGGCCCTGGCAGGTGAGTCACCTGCACTGCACCCCATTCACCTGACATCACTCCTTTGCCCTTCCACCATGGGATCTATTGTGCTGGTAAAGATGAGGATTGGTGGGGACTCAGAGGGCAGCATGGGCAACTTCACCAGCAAAATACAGTCTTGTGGCCTTGGCCAACCTTGGGGGTGGGAGAGAAGTGCCTTTTCCACCTTCGGTAAGGAGCTGCCCCACCCCACTACCCATACAACACACAAATTCACAAATATATTCTTACTCTGTTAACCAATCAGACGCTTGCTTACCTTCCATCACCACCTATGCAAATGTTCCTTGCTTTAAGGAACCAATCAGTGCTGTTTATGTAGATTAACACTTAACTACGGGCAAATCAATGTTACCAATAAATGTTTCCTTACCTTGACATAATCATAATGATATTAAGACTAAAATGCTGGGTGGGGCACGGGCACCAATTACTAGGCTGTGTTAGTGGTATGACTCTCAAAGGACATATGTGAAGTTTACATTAACATAAGTAAATATAGCAGAGGCTGGCTGGTTGGCTCAGCTGGTTAGAGCACGGTGTTATAACACCAGGGTCAAGCGTTACAACACTCGTGCAGCAATCTGAGTAATGAGCCCGTTCAGATTTTGTGACTCCCTCACCCCACTCTCTCCACTTTCTCACAGACACTTAATTCCATAGCAATGTTTTAAGTATCACAGTTATTCAATTTCTTCCAAGCTTTTAACTTAATTTGCATAAAGAAAACAACTCTCTTTTTGAATTCATCTTTCATTGATTACCTTTTATCAGACTACATAATTGCAAGCACAACAGACATAAACAGGTTTGGGAGCAAACCCAGCTGAATCGGGGTGAGTTTCCAACCTAGGCGGTAGGAACACCTAACGTAGCAGCCTGCTAGCCGTGAGTGTTCAGGGTGTCCCATGCAGCAGTCACTATGTTTACAGAGGGGATGGCAAGCCTCTGTTCATCTGCCTCTCAAGTAAGAGCATCAGTGAGAGAATGGTGCCTGATATTTCACAATTTACATACTTGGCTTTATGTACTGTTGCCTGTCCTACTTTTCTCACAGTCCCACTGTATTTTTTCTCTGGGAAGCTGGAAGAGGGGCCATAGTCCCCCTGTTATAGGACCCCATTGCATAGGGGACACTTGTGCTGAGAACCAATCAACACTGCTTATAAAAATACTTTCTCAGGGCCGGCCCGGTGGCGCACTGCTATAGTGCGCCGCTTGGGAAGCGTGGTGGCGCTCCCGCTGAGGGTTCGGATCCCACATACAGACCAGCCACTCACTGGCTGAGCGAGGTGCGGGGGCAACGCAGAGGGTTGTGATCCCGTTGCCGGTCCCGGTCCGGTACGGGCGCGACACTGAGGGTTGCGATCCATTGCCGGCCACGAAAAAAGACAAAAAGGAAAAAAAAAAATACTTTTTCATCCTTTTGTACAAATGTATCTTTGCTTTGGGAACCCATTGACACTGCTTGTACAGATGTACTGACACTGCTTATACAAATGTATCCCTGCCTTGGGAACCAATTAATGTTAGTCTTGGAAGAGTCTCTACACTTACTGCTTCTGTTTCCCTGGGAGTTTTTTATTTGGTTGGGTGGGCAGGACTAGCCAGGTGGGAAATCAAGGGAGGCAAGTAAGGTACTCACCTTGGGAGCAAAATTTAAGGGGTACCACAAAACTCAGGAACCAAAATGTATATTTTAATGCAACTTTTTGTTTTTTGGCTGGCCAGTACAGGGATCAAACCCTGGACCTTGGTGTTGTAAGCACCACATTCTAACCAACTGAGCTAACTGGCCAGCTGTAATGTTTTTTAAAAATCAAACAATGCAAAAATATCCATGATGAACGAAACATTGAAATTTTAAACAGAGTCAGGATTAATGGGACTTGGCATGACACTGCCTCGGAGGACTCTTCTAACCCACATCCACCCCAAGATTGTGGCCCTAGGTCACTACCCCTAAAACCAACTCACCACGCACTAGGCACTTTAGAACTAAAGTAGGATTTAAAGTTTTCCAGAAAGTGTATAAGTTTCCAAAAACAGGTTCTGGAGCCAGACAGCCAGAGCTTGAATCCCTGCTCCATCATGAGTAATTTGTACGACCTGGAGCAACTCAACTGGCCTTTTTCCATAGGTAATATTAAAAATATTTAACAGCCTTTCTGGCACAGACCACATTGTACAGATGTTTATGAGCTGCCTTGGTTTACTTAAGTGTAATATGGGAATGATAATCGTGCTTCATGGGGTTGCTGTGATTACACTGAGCTGGCTCACATTCTGAGCTCAGAACCGTGTCTGGTGCATGCTAAGTGCTCAAATTATTAAAGTGTTCGCTATTGTGGATTATTAACCATCCCAAGAGCCCTGCACAGTGGGTGTTGTGATCCCCATTTTCCAAATAGGGTAACTGGGACTCAGAAAGCTTACATAATGGCCCAAAGCCACCCAGTTAGCCTGGGGGAAAGCGAAGGTTCAAATCTGGTTTAGTCCTTGCTCTTTTGGCCACACTTTGCTGCCCACAAATAATATATATTATGCAGACAAAGTTTTCACATCTGTAGGACGGTTGCAGCATGTCTTTAGATTGGGGGCCAACCTTTATGAGTCTTTTTTCATTTTGTCTAATTGTAGGTATCTTTTTTAAAGCCAAAATTCATCTACCTTAATGCCAAGCAAACGAGAATGCCAAGAGACTGATTAGAAATGAGGATGTTCAGAGAAAAGGAGGCATCTGCTGACAAAGAGATAATCATTCCCCACAATTACGGGATCCACACTCTGCTGTCACCTCCCTCCTCTCTGCTTAGCCATGGCAGGGACTTAAAAGACAGGGGAGGAAGAGTAAAGAAAGAGGAAGTGCATGGAACCACTTTGTTAGAATCAAGAACAGTGCCAGATGCTACCACCTTAAAGTTCTACTCCCTCTCCCTCATTAAACTATCAAGCCTAATAGAAACAATTTTTTATCTAAAAAAAACCAGACCATGTTGAGCTGCAGGGGAGGTCCACACACACATACACTGATGCATCTCATCTCCTATGAGTAGATTTAGTCTTCAGAGAGAAATGAGAGCAACAGGTGACAAGATCCACTGGAGAGATCAGACCCTGGTCCTGGTGATGTGACTTTCATTCACTCATTCATTCATTCACTCACTCATTCATTCACATGTTCAATCAATAAGCATTTATTAAGGACCCACTATGTGTCAGGCACAGTTCTAGACACCTGGAACACAGCAGTGGGGAAAAAATTCACAGAGCTTATATTAAAGTGAGGGAGTGAGACAATAAACAATTGAACAGCTAACTTCATATCACATCAGGTGATGTTAGATACCATGATGAAGAGTAAAACAGGATAAGAGAAGAGAGAAAGATGTGTGTGCACGTGTGTGTACACATGCACACGTGTGGATTTGAATGTGCATGTATGTGTGTGTACACACTTTTGTGGTCATAGAAGGCCTCGTAGAGGAAGTAACCTGGAGCAGAAACCTGTAGGAAGTGAAGGAGAGAGCTATGCTGATACCTGGGGGAAGAATATTTCAGGCAGAAGCAATGGCAAGTGCAAAGGCCCTGAGGCAGAAGTGGGCTTAGTGTATTTGCAGAACTGCATGGAGCTCTATGTGGCTGGAGCAAAGGGGAATCCTAGGAGGCCATTGTACAGTGTTGGGTTTTACACTGTGTGAGGGGGGGAGTAATTGAAGGGTCTGAGCAGAGAAGAGACATAATCAGACTTACATTTTAAAAGGATCGTTTGGGCTGCTATATTGAGAAAGTGTGGGGTGAAGGGTGGGTTAAGGTGGGAGCAGAGAGAACACGAGACTACAGTATTAATCCAGGTGAGAGGTGGAGGTGGTTGGATGAACAGCTGAGGTGGTACGAAGGGGTGGCATTCTCTCCACATGTCCTGAAAGTCAAGCTGACGGGATCTGCTTGTGGATTTGAATGAGGAATATGAGAGAAAGAGAGGAGTCAAGTACGATGCCAAAGTTTTTGGCCTGAGCAGCAGGAAAGTGGGATTGCCATTCACTAAGATGGGGAAGCCTGAGGAAAAGCAGGTTTTGGAGGGAAATCAAGAGTTTGGTTTTAGACATATTGAATTTGAGGACTATGTCCTAAGGAAATACAAAGGTAACTCAAAAAGTTCATGGGGAAAAAAAATAACAGAATTAAAAGATAATACAAATCTTTCTATGAACTTTTTGAAGACCCAAGAAAGAGTAAATTCCAACAAATCAAGTTGCAGAAAGACATTCAAAGTTATTTTTTTAATAGTCTATTTAAGTTTTTGATATTTTTGTTTATCATGATTTTTTGTGTTAATTCTGATTTTTTTTATAAATTGCATTAAAATGGTTTTTATCTTGATTACTGAGTTTTTTTGGCACCTCCTTAAGTTTTGCACCAAAGGTGAGTGCCTCGCTCACCCTCCCCTCGTCCCAGCCCTGCTCTCTGATGCTGAAGAACAGAGAGGCCCGCTCTTTCAACAGCATGGGTGCCTGTGCTTTATTCCCAGGCCTCCCTGCAGTACAGTTCCAATGGCCAGTGGCGCCACACCTGCGGAGGGTCCCTGGTGGCCAAAAACTGGGTCCTGACAGCTGCCCACTGCATCAGGTAACTGCCTTTCCCTGGTCACCCAACCTGCTTACCCTACCGGCCAACGCTCCTCTCCACGAGTTGGAGCCCAAACGGCCTGCACCCTGCTATGTAAAGGAGCCTTGCAAATAATCACTTGCCTGGCCGAGACACATGCCTTAGCTGACCTATGGTTCAGTCTGTTGCTCAGTTGAGTGCCCTGTGCCAGGCACTGAGGGAGGATAGAGAGGAGGGGAAGGCCCAGTTCCTGCCCTCTTGTGGGTCATAGCTGTGGCCTCTGGATCTGGAATTGGGTTCCTCTGAGTAACTTAAATGACTTCTCCAGGCTTCAAAACATCACCTGCAAAAGAGGGGATAACAGAATTTAATGTGGATTAAATGAGATGGTATGTCAAAGGGCCGAGCACTTAGAAAGGGCTCAGTGAAATGTATCTGAATCATAAAGGCCCACAAGAGAAAGAAAAGACTGCAGTGCTGCTCCCTCACCCTCTTCCTTCCCTCTGGCCTCTGCTTGCCTCACACTAGCTGGCATCAGCAGCATTTCGATTGGGTCAGTGTGACATATGCCAGGGCTGGTCCCTTCTCCACCTAACTTATAAGCTCTACGAGGTAGTGGGGAAAATAATAGAGGCTTGGGGGTCAGAAATCCTGGCTTCTAATTCTGGTTTCTCACTGGCCGTGGGACTCTGCACTACTTATCCCTCTCTGGGACTCAGTTTCCCCATCTGCATATGAGAGGTGGGGGATGAAACTAGAAAATGCCCTTGAGGGCACATGACTCCCGTTTTCTCTGTATCCCTCTCATTCCTTCCATAATAATATAAAGTTTATGTTATTATAATTTTTATTTTGTATTATAGTTCATAATATAGTACAGTGATAATTATTATATAGTTATAGCTATTATGTTATAGAGTTTGTTATATTATAACTAACCGATTGCCCCTGAAGGAATAAAATTCCCAAGCCCCAGTAGTGTCCCGCACAGCAGTCGCTTTCTTGGGCCCTTCCCCAGTGTTATCCAAAGCCAGGCCTCTGAGACAAAGCAATAGGGTGGCCCTGCCGGTGGAGGGCCAGAGAGAAGAAATGGCAGCTGGGAGCTGACCCTCTCTACTCGGCCCCTTCTTCCCAGCTCCTCCAGGACGTACCGCGTGGTGCTGGGCCGCCACAACCTCTCCGCTGAGGAATCCGGCTCGCTGGCCGTCAAGGTCTCCAAGCTCGTGGTGCACAAGCACTGGAACTCCTCCCAGCTCTCCAAAGGGTACCTTCTGTCTGGGTGTACTTGGGGGCAGAGTTGGCAGGGAAATAGACAGGGGGGTGTCACAGAGGCAGTGGGCTCAACCTCGCCCCCTCCTTTGCTCCTTCTGTAGGGAGAGAGATGGAGCCCTGACCTCTTAGAGGTAGAGCCAGCCCCAAAGATGCCTGGGGTAGGGGTACAACCTAGGGGAGGGAGAGCAAAGACTGTCAGAGCAACCTGAGTCTCCTGCCAGTTAAGCCTGCAGGGCCCCCATCCATCCCAGCTCTCACCGATCTACTCCCTGCCAAGCCCTGGGGACACGGGGTGGTGCTGCAGACCCTACAACAGTCAGTAGAATAGGACAAGGCCTCTCCTTCCTTCCCACCTCCCAACAAGGCCTTTTACATTTTCAAAGATGCTCTGATGCCCTGCTTGCTGGGACAGCATGGGGGAAATGGACACAGAAAGATAACAAAGGTCTCAGAGCTCTCCAAAGCCCCACAGGGCGGGAAACGTCAACACTCTCTTTACGGTCTGCCTCTTTACTGATTCAGGAATGACATCGCCCTGCTCAAACTGGCTGTCTCTGTCTCCCTGACCGACAAGATCCAGCTGGCCTGCCTCCCGCCTGCCGACACCGTTCTAGCCAACAACTACCCCTGCTACGTCACAGGCTGGGGAAGGCTGCAGAGTAAGTGGGAGCTGGGAGCCCCAGGGCTGGGAGGGAAGGGAGGCGATGTCA
Organism: Galeopterus variegatus; assembly: GCF_000696425.1. NCBI lineage: Eukaryota > Metazoa > Chordata > Mammalia > Dermoptera > Cynocephalidae > Galeopterus > Galeopterus variegatus. The sequence continues at coordinate 314,029 of NW_007726954.1, read as the reverse complement.
CCCTGTCTGGCCAGGGCCTCTGACCCCACACATCATCCCAAGGTATGTAGCTGCCTTGGAGAGGCAGGATAGCATTCACTGATAAGTCTGCCTGGGTTCAAATCCCAGCTCTCCCACTTAACAGCTGTGTGACCTTGGACACATTACTTAGCCTCCCCAGACCACAGTTTCCTCATCTGTGAAATGGGGAAATAACAGCACCTACATCACAGGGTTGTCGAGAGGATTGAAGGAGATAATCCATGGAAGTACTTAGACCGGTGTGTTAGTTGTCACTGTCGCTATGGCAGAATGAGAGTTATAGAGACCACATGACATCTTCTTTATGGCCGAAGGCCAGAGTTCAGAGCAGCACTAACTCTGCGACCTCAGGTTTCTGGAGCTCCCCAAAGCTTCCTGGAGCTCTCATCAGACCCTCTGCTCCCCATATCAAAGCCTGCCCCATGTTCCACTTGGTTTTGCTACTCAGAACCTGGCTGAGTGTGAGTCTCCTGTTAACATAAACCCCAAGGGTCAGAAATCCAATGACAGCTGGCCACCAAGAGGAACAGAGCACCTACCCTCCCCTTATAAAACCACCAGAGGTCTGGAAGGTTCTAGGGAGGTTCGTGAAGATGAGTGGTTGTATTTTCCATAATGACATAAACCTATAAGTGACATTTTTCAAGAAGTATATCAACACACATACACTCAGATAAATTACTATTGCCCTCTCGACCTGCTTATCTGCAAAAACAAAAACACATGAAAACCCAGCAGAAATGAGGAGTGGTGGAGGAGGCATCTCATGATTATCAAGATGCAGGTACAACTTCTTGTCTGTTTATCCAGCAAATGCTGGGACAGAATGTACGTCATCTGAGATGGCCAGAGCCAGGGAAGGGTCCACACGCTTGGCTTTCCATCCCAGCTCTGTCGCTCACTATGTGACCTGGGGCAAGCCACTTTGGAACCTCAGTTTCCTCATCTATAAAATGGAAATACTGTTGGTAAAAGAGATGATATATGTCAAAATGCTTTCTATATTGCAAAATGATATCCAAGAGTTAATTACATATTACAGTGGTCTTGAGCAAGCTGCTTAAATTCTCTTGGCTTCAATGTTCCATCTGTCAGACAGGAATAAATATTTACTGTGAGGATTGGCATTTTGTTGTGGTGGTGGTAGTGGTTTTTTTGGTGGCTGGCTGGTATAGGGATAGCGAACCCTTTGACCTTGGTGTTATAACATTGTGGTCTAACCAACTGAGCTAATCAGCCAGCCCAGGATTAGCATCTTTTGAAAAGCCTAATATAGAACAAGTGAAGAATTATAATAATACTAACCCTTGCCATTAGCAGGAGTGGTACTAGTAACAGAGGAGATGATGGAAGTGTCATTGCGGAGCCTTAGGAAAGCTCTGTCTTCACCACTCCAGAATATTTTTCCCAACTAGGGGGCTCCAAATGCCAGCAGACTTACAATCACATTTAAGACAAGTGACAGAAACCCACGGAGCTAGCTCAGCAAAAAGGTAAATCTGCTATAAGTGTTTAAGAGTCTCAACCCAAGAGCAGAGACACAGTTAGGCTTCAGGAACAGTCTAGAATCAGGGGCCAGAAGCCAGTAAGAGACTCAGGAAACTCTCAGGTTTTCCTTTCCTGGCTGGTCTCCTTCACCCTTCTCTACAAAGAAGAAAATGGCTGCTGCTGCCAACAGTTCCCAGGTTTACATCCTCTCTGGCTGGGATCTCGTAGTCCTCATCCAAATTCCCAGGGGAAGGAGCTCATTGGCTTAGCCTGAGTCACATGTTCGCCCCTGAACTAATCACCAGTGGACAGAACACTAACCAATCAACTGTGAGGACACAGTGTCGACAAACATGGCTGCTCCCATTGCAACCGTAAGGATGGAAGAAAGTATTAGGGGCCAGAAAGAAAGGGGCTTGGAAGGAAAACCCAGTAGGTGGCCATGACTTCCTTTTTTCTCAGGAGTGCCTTTATTCCTGAAATGCCTTTCCTCTGGTCTCTTTAAGCCAACGGGATTCTCCCTGACATCCTGCAGCAGGGCCGGTTGCTGGTAGTGAGCCATACCAAGTGCTCCAGCTCCGACTGGTGGGGCAGCTCTGTAAAGACCAATATGGTCTGTGCTGGGGGTGATGGCGTGATCTCCAGCTGCAACGTGAGTACAGAAAATCAGGTGCCACCCCCCAGCACATACACAATGAACTATAGCTGGGGAAGGAGAGAAACTCTAGAGGTCCTGGGGTATATCCTCCCACCTCCTGGCAGAAGCACCTGGAAACAGCCCTGGATATATCAGAACCTGACCTCTGTCCTTGTAGTCTCCAGAAAAGATGTTTCAAGAGTCTCCTTGTAGTGTCCACCCCCAATCGCTGTCACATCCTTTCTCGGGTCTCATTGAGGTCTCTCATTACCGCCATCCGTCATATTCTTTATGCAGGAAGGGAGCCGAGGGGAAGCATTCTGTAGCTTAGGACCTTTCTAAGGGGAGGTCTAGCTTATGTATTGAATTAATCCCATTACTAGCCCAATGTGTCCCTTCAAAGTTCCTGGAGACGGGGTCTGAACCCAAAGGAATTTGTATATGGTAGACTCTGCAGCAGAGTGGGGACAGTGGGGACAGAGTGGGAAGGAGCTTGCCACACACCTGTCAATCACACTGCTGTGCCCTGACACTCTGCCCACAGAGACCTCCCGGGAAACTCCCTGGTCAGGGGAGGAAATCGCCAGTGGTGGTGACGAGCACAGCAGTTTAACTCTGGGATGCGGTCTCAGTTCCTCCACTAACTGCCTGTTACAACCTCGGGTCATGGCAACCTCTGAATACCTGGTCCTCCTGTTCAGTGAACAGGGGACACTAACGATACTACCTCCTAGGTTTCTGTGAGGATTAAATGGGATAAGGCATATACAGGGTTCAGCTCACTTCTGGGTAGAAAGAATAAAGGTTAGCTTTTGTTGGTATTACCTGTTCAGTGAACAGGGGACACTAACGATACTACCTCCTAGGTTTCTGTGAGGATTAAATGAGATAAGGCATATAAAGGTTTCAGCTCACTTCTGGGTAGAAAGAATAAATGTTAGCTTTTGTTGGTATTTTTTTGTTGGTATTATGGTACCATGTGAGCTGTGACCACAAGGGTAGGCCTCAGAGGACAGAGCGACCCGTGGCAGAACAATATAAATGCAAACAAAAAACAAAACAATGAAAGAATAAGAACAATATCAATGCATGGAGAACAAGAGCTCTAACAGGCAGCCCCTCCCTCTGCCCTCACTGTCCCCCCAAACCCCCTGGTCCCTCCTGACAGAACCCTGGCCTTCCCCAGGGGGACTCTGGCGGGCCACTGAACTGCCAGGCGGCTAACGGCCAGTGGCAAGTGCACGGTATAGTCAGCTTCGGGTCCTCGCTCGGCTGTAACTACTACCGCAAGCCCTCCGTCTTCACACGGGTCTCCAACTACATCAGCTGGATCCATTCGGTAAGAACCAGACAAGCCCTGAGCCCCATGGGCCCTGCCTTGGGGGCCCACCCAACCCCACAAGGACAGTGCCCACCTGGGGTCTGAGAACCCTCTCCTTCCTCATGAGAGCTAGGCAGGAGGCCCCTGGAGGAGGCTGCAGATTTGGGCAGGGCCCTCCACGGGCCTCCGAAATCTCTGTGTGGGTCAAGTTGAGTGGAAATGAACACAGAGGGTGGCCTTGTCCAAAGAGGCTGAAAACCAAGGCTACTCCTCAGGCATCAAGAGCGGGTTCCTTAGGATTAGTGGGTATTTTATTTTTGCATATTCGTGTGTAGGCCCTGACCCCATCATCTCATGTGATAAAGTCCTATTTATCTGCAAAGCCCAAAATCTGGTAGTTTGAGACTCCCACGGCCTTAATTATTGGAAATGAGTACCCCTGAAAGGTCCCCCAGCTATTCTGGTGGGCAACCAACCATCCTGGTTTGCCTGGGACTGCGAGGTTTTCTAGGATGCATGACTTTCTATTTTGCACTAGGACAGTCCCAAGCAAATAGGGCTGAGGTGGTCCTGTTTTTGTGAATATGTCCCCAGAGAGCTTTCTCTTATGAGCTTCCACACAAGCTAAATTTCCTTTTTTTTGTTTGGACAATCAACACACACTTGTTTATAATAACCATAAAACTTATTTATTAAAAAAATAAGAACGGGCACCAATCTTGGGAGCAGCCATGGATACAAGTAGCAGTAGGTGGAAGCAGCCAGAACAAGAAGAGTTGTCACAAGGAAGTGGTGCCTGGGGGAGGGTGGAGAAGACACTGCCTGGAGATGGGTGCTGGGAGGGGAGAGGATGGTCTATGCCAACTGGGGTGCTATTTGAACCTCCCCCCCTCCATGTTGCTCTTCTGTCAAATGGAACTTGAACTAGACCAAGACTCCCCAAAATTTTTAGGAGCCAAAGCAAGTGGGAGTTGTGGTGTTTGTGGCAGGGCACCCAAAGAAGGGAGAGCTGGCATCAGATTTCATTATTTTAAGTTTAATTAGCAGAGAACTGTTAAATTAAACTGACACTGCATTATAAAACCAAATATGAAATTGCAGCCATGAGCATGTGGTCACAGGAGGAAAACTATACTGTCAAAATAAGCAGGTGGCTGCTTGCAAGTTTTCCCATTAAGACTTGCCAGCTCCTTGTTCATTTGTCTGTCTGCTGGCATTTCTACCAACCATCCTGGTTTGCCTGGGACTGCGAGGTTTTCTAGGATGCATGACTTTCTATTTTGCACTAGGACAGTCCCAAGCAAATAGGGCTGAGGTGGTCCTGTTTTTGTGAATATGTCCCCAGAGAGCTTTCTCTTATGAGCTTCCACACAAGCTAAATTTCCTTTTTTTTGTTTGGACAATCAACACACACTTGTTTATAATAACCATAAAACTTATTTATTAAAAAATAACGGGCACCAATCTTGGGAGCAGCCATGGATACAAGTAGCAGTAGGTGGAAGCAGCCAGAACAAGAAGAGTTGTCACAAGGAAGTGGTGCCTGGGGGAGGGTGGAGAAGACACTGCCTAGAGATGGGTGCTGGGAGGGGAGAGGATGGTCTATGCCAACTGGGGGGCGCTATTTGAACCTCCCCCCCTCCATGTTGCTCTTCTCTCAAATGGAACTTGAACTAGACCAAGACTCCCCAAAATTTTTAGGAGCCAAAGCAAGTGGGAGTTGTGGTGTTTGTGGCAGGGCACCCAAAGAAGGGAGAGCTGGCATCAGATTTCATTATTTTAAGTTTAATTAGCAGAGAACTGTTAAATTAAACTGACACTGCATTATAAAACCAAATATGAAATTGCAGCCATGAGCATGTGGTCACAGGAGGAAAACTATACTGTCAAAATAAGCAGGTGGCTGCTTGCAAGTTTTCCCATTAAGACTTGCCAGCTCCTTGTTCATTTGTCTGTCTGCTGGCATTTCTTTGCCAACAAGTGGTCACAGGCGTCAGAGATTCCAAAAGTTTGTTGGAGAAAAATAAAAAATCAAGAAGAGAGTGGCCATTAATTTGAAGGGTGTTTTTGGTAAATTGGGGGAAAGCCATGATTCGATTTTGGCAGAGAGAAATCTGAGTCCAACTTTTGAGGTACCACCAGCATTTCAAAGGAGCCTGGCCGAAGACTGATTGAACGGAAGGATGCTAGGGCCGGCCCGTGGCTCACTTGGGAGAGTGTGGTGCTGCTAACACCAAGGCCAAGGGTTCAGATCCCTATATAGGGATGGCCGGTTAGCTCACTTAGGAGAGCGTGGTGCTGACAACACCAAGTCAAGGGTTAAGATCCCTTTACCGGTCATCTTCTTTTTTTTCTTTTGTCTTTTTTCCTGTCCGGCAACGGATCGCAACCCTCAGTGTCGCGCCCGCACCGGACTGGGACCGGCAACGGGACCGCAACCCTCGGTGTTGCTCCCGCACCTCGCTCAGCCAGTGAGCGGGAACCGGTCTGTATGTGGGATCCGAACCCTCAGCGGAGCGCCACCGCGCTCCCAAGCGGCGCACTATAGCAGTGCGCCACCGGGCCAGGCCGGCCCTACCGGTCATCTTTTTTTAAAAAAAAAAAAAGAATGGAAAGATGCTTAGGGGCCTTTTCCCAGCCAGATCTAGGATCCTTTTCCAGCCCCAGCTGCTGCATGAGTCACCCTGTAGCTGGTCCTGGTAGCACCTTGTGGGCCCAAAGCAGGGGCTGGGGGCAATTGTCCTGATTTGTTGTCCTAGCATCAGCTGTTCCCAGCCACAGACACAAGCACAACAGAGTAGGCCAGAGCCAAGAGCATAGCCAGATGGCAGAGGGGATGCCTGGGGAACACAGGCCTTGTGAGGCAGCTGGGCAGAGGCCCTGCACTGACAGGAGAGCATCCAGGGCAGGCACTGATGCCCAGGAACGGGCCCCAGGAATGGGGCCTCCAGGCAGCCAGCTGTCCTCTGGTGGAGGCTGCCCCCAACAGCTGCAGAGGGGCTAGTGAAACTGTGCAGTGGTCCCAGCCCTGAGGTGCACCATGTGCAGCAGCTTGGAGTCACGCATAGTCGCAGCCCTGGGGGCGCTTGGGAGTGCCTGCCTGGATAAACCCAGACAGGTGACAAGCAAGGTCAGGAAGCTGACAGTGAGAGGTACAGGAACAGGAAGAGACAGGTGGCCAAAGGCATTCAGACTTTCAACAAATGTTCATTGAATGACAGCAACACGTGAACCTTCAGCAGTCACTAGTCCAGGAGGCAATACATACTCTTTGTAAAAATATTAAAACAATAGAGGAGTGTATCAAGTAAAAAAGTAGAAGTCTCCCTGCCCCTTGTTTTACATCTCCAATTCCACCTTCCAGAGATAATCATTGTTAACAGCTTGGTGTGTGGTCTTCCGGACTTTTTGTGCATATTTAAAATATCTCTATATATACATATATATGGAGATATACTGTCTTCTAACCAAAAATAGGATATTACTCTTCATACTGTTCTGCAACTTATTTTTTCACTTAACACCCTATCACATTTTACATGTCACTGCATACAGCCATGTCAGTCTTTGAACAGCTGAACAGTTTCCACAGTGTGAATATAATAAGTGAAGCTTTCACCCGTCTCCTGTCTTTCACTCTCATGTTGCTGCAATGAACTCCCTTGGACATACATTCCTGCACACTGGTCTGAGTATTTACGCTATAGAGATCAGGAGGCTTCACCGGATCACGGAGTTGGCATGTTAAAATGTTTACTAGATAATGCTAAACAGCCTTTGAAAGCAGGTAACAGCCCCATCCACAATGCATAACACAGCCTTGCGAACAGCCTTGTGATTTGAGAAAAAAATGAAATCTACAAACATGCCCATCCACACATTGAGCATATACTTTTTAAGGGTTCACAGGCCCCCAAACCCAGAAGCCCAAACAGGACTCTAGGCCAAGACCCCTCTTTATAGGAAAACCCAGACCCATCAGGTCAGTAAAAGCGGTGATGACATCTTTTTCTCCCAAACATCGTAAGAACTCCTCAGGCAGGAGGTACCGCAGCACGGGCCATCTGTGATTTATGAGCAGCGGGGAGCCCAAGGACAAAGACGGGAAGCTGCCAGCATGGCTCTGCTGTTAGGTAAACTTCATTATTTTCTTGTGCGTGTCCTACAGGTGATTGAAAATTACTAACCAAAAGAAGTCTCCAGAGCTGTTTCAGGCTTGGAAAGGTCACAGAAGCAAAAAATAATAAAGTGACAGCCATATGAATCACATCTTGGTGAAAGTCTCATTAGCAAACCTCCCTAACGTCCAGGGCCCTAAACACAAAAAACGGCCCAGAGTCAGGACAGCCTAAAAGACATCAGGGACGGGGCCTTCTCTGGGAAAGCCCAACATTTCACTGTTGCACAGCATGGTCACACTGCAGTCCAGGGGTCCTTCTGCAAGTAAGGCACATGGGAGGCAGGGGCTGGGACCTGGAAGACTTGGTGCCAGCCAGGTCCCTCCATGGGATAACTGTGTTCCTTTGGACAGAGACTTAACCTCCTTGACCACACGGTTCTCACCCTAGTGCCTTCCTGGGATAGAGTAGGGATCACATGAAATAAGACAAGGGGAAATGTTTTGAAAAAAGCAAGTCTCCTTTAAAAGAAAGAACAAGAGTTGGAGCAAAATGAGGGGAAAAATAGGCCATCACCTAAGATTTATTTTTTTTTTTAAGAATAATGCAATACAAGAAAAATCAGCAATTTTTAAAACTTCATTTAAAATTCACAGATTCCAGCTCTTCAGACTCTAGTAGCCCCAAGCTTGCTGATCTAAGACAGATGCTGGTTTGTTTGTAGCCAAAACCCCCTAAAGATCAGTAGTTCTCAAGTGGGGGCAATTTTGTCCCCCAGGGCATATTTGGCAATGTTGACATTTTTGGTTGGCACTGCTTGTGGAGAGGTGCTACTGGCATCTAGTGGGTAGAGGCCAGGGATGCTGCTAAACATCCTACAACACACAGGACAGCCCTGAAACAAAGGACTGTCAACAGTGTGGAGGTTAAGCCCTGCTCTAGAGAGGACACGGGGTGACAGTCCACAGTCCTAACCTGCGACCAGCCACTGGGGAAGAGGCCACATGGAATCCATGGCATTCTTCGTACCTCTTCCTCCACTGCTCAGCATTTGTCTCCTATATGGAAGCTGCTAAGAGCCTGTCTGCTACCTGCTGGGAAACAGCAGACCCTGTACAGGCTACAAAATCAATGAGTTGTAGAAGAGACCAGCCTCAGCCACCTCCAGACATGGAGCACGAAGGTTCTCTGGTGAAAGAGAAGGCAGGTGAGGGGCCCTGCCTCAATCAGTTTTAAAGAAAAATTTTTTCCGAAGGAAATTAAAACAACCAGGCATCTGTTTGCAAATCCCTTTGTCCGCAACAGTTTTACCGACCTGTGAAAACACAACCACAGGGAGGTCTGTGAGTTCAGTTCTCTTAATTGAAGTAAGAATTCAAAAGAGAGGCTGGGGGAATGGCCACTAAATCAGCACTTTCAAAAGAACTCGGATTGCAGCCTCCTTGAGTGGGAGCTTTAAAGAACAGGTACCTCAATTACAAGTTTAAAAAACTCAAAATTCAAAGTTTCAAAATTCAAAAAATCGCAAAATTCAAATCAGACTGAAATGTGTACATGAAGAAAAGCCAAGAAAAGAGATCAGAACCAGGAGCTGGATGTGCTACTTAACCTTGACTGTCCCATGCCCCAGCCTGCACGTTCACCGGGGCCTTGGTGCCTGGCATCCCTGGAGTTGTGCTAGGTGGCCACCTGTGCTGGCGTGTCTCTCTCCTCTGTTCTTGCTCAGTGATGCATGGGGCTCAGGAGCAAGGAGTGGTCCCAGCCCTTAGAGCCCCTTCAAATGGCACAGAATACCTGAGCAGAGGAGAGACCCACGTGGGCCATTTCCCAAAGGCAGCAATGAGGCTCTAGATCCTTGGAGGATGCACCTGCTCTGAGTGGGGTTTTCATATAGTTGGGCTACGCCCTATCAGGCCACCCTTCCCTGTCTGTTCTCTCACTGGGGCCTCCCAAGAAGGGGGTGTACTAATGAGGGATTTATGATTCTTGAGGGCCAGGAATAGAAGACCACACAATGAGGCCAATGGTGCAGGGAGGGACCCCCCATGACCTGCCTGGGGGGCAGGGGATGGGGGGAAATGCACTGACCATTGTGAAACCCACCCATGCACTGACCACGGGCTCCATCAGTGGGGGAATGGGAGGAGTTGGCCTAGAGACCTTAGAGGAGACAGGGAGAGGCAACCTTTGAAAGAGAACCAATGTCACCACAGGCAGTAATGTCTCATAAGGAGACACAAAAGCTCCGACTCTCGCGGCAAGCCCAGACTCAGAAGCAGACAGGGCTTTAGCCCTGCTCGCCCCCTACCCTGCCTGGAGGAGGACACGCTGCCCATCCAGCAGCCTCCCCTCTCCTCCGAGGAGAAAGGCAGCGCTCACCCTGAGCAGGAGGGACTGCAGGTCTTCGTGGCGAGCCCACTTCTCCAAGACGCTATCCAGGACCTCGATGTACCAGGAGCCACTCTTGGGATCTCTCAAGGAGACAAAACCTTTGGACAGAGAAAGGCTGAACTTTGCGGGAGAGCCACCCCCTCCCCACGCATGCAGGCTCAGGCGACCTCCAGACTTTGGCCCATCTACACACCTAGCCCGAGCAGCCCACATCCCTGCGGCTCTGTCCTACTCGCACTCTTATGTCATCCTCGTGTCCACCTTCTGGCTTTGGCTGTGATTCCTGTTTCCCCAACAAGGAAACCAAAGCTTGGAGAAGTCAAGTGACTCACCCAATGGATAAAAAAGGAAGGAAGCTACCACCCATTGCACCTGCTAAGTGCCAGGCACTGTGCTCAGTCATGTGCCAGCCACCTTGTTTAACCCCCACAACAACCCCTGAGGTACAGCTACTAGTCCCAGTTTAAAGATGAGAAGGCTGGGCCGGCCCGTGGCTCACTCGGGAGAGTGCGGTGCTGATAACATCAAGGCCCCGGGTTCGGATCCCACATAGGGATGTCCGGTTCGCTCACTGGGTGAGCGTGGTGCTGACAACACCAAGTCAAGGGTTAAGATCCCCTTACCGGTCATCTTTTAAAAAAAAAAAAAAAAGATGAGAAGGCTGAGGCAGGGCAAGGGTGAGGCAAGTGAGGCACACAAACCCAAGGGCGTGTGCCTGTTAAACTGTGCATCCTCGCCCACCTCGCCCGCCTCGCTGGGAGCTCAGGCTCAGAGAGATGAAGTGACTTGCTCAAGATCACACAGGTCGCAAGAGGCAGAACAAGGACTCACATCCTGGTATTTTCTTTCACAACATGGTTGCCCCAAGGGCAGACAGAAGACCCACTGGCTAGCAGGAAAAGCTCTCCTGATGTGCTCACCTGGGAAGGTGGAGTAGGACACAAAGATGTCACTGGGTGTGGGCAAACTAGACACGGCGTCCGGCTGGTCGCGGGTCCCTGAGCCTTCCTGGAACGGGGCAGCGTCTTGCTCAGGGTTACTGCCAGAGGCCCTGTCTTTGGGGGAAGTGGAGGCCACCTCAAACCCACGGTCTTTCACTTCTGCAAAAGGCAGAAACAAACACCACTTGTCACTGCAACACACAGACCAGGGCTCCTGCCTCGCTTCATGAACCCATCCAGCTTGTTCCCAGCCTGAGACCACCTGATTCCCTCTAGAGCCAGGGTTCCAGCGCTGGACAAACACAAGCAGGAAGGAAACAGAAGCTTTACTTTTTTCTATCACAAAAATATTACACATTCATGAAGTAACATTTAAGGGAAGAAAGAAAAATGCAGAAATTTTAAAAACAGATATAAAAATAAGTTACAAGGTATTTACCCAAAAGAATTGAAAAGAGGCATTCAGGGCTGGTCGGTTAGCTCAGTTGGTTAGAGCATAGACTTATAACACCAAGGTCATGTGTTTGGATCCCCATACCGGTCAGCCACCAAAAATGAATAAATAAATAAAACAGGTGTTCAAACAAAAGCTTGTACACCAATGTTCATAGCAGCACTATTTGCAATAGCCAAAAGGTGGAAACAATCCAATGTCCAACAGATGAATGGAGAAGCAAAATGTGTCTATACATACACTGGAATACTATTAAATATAAAAAGGAGTGAAATACTGACACGTGCTGCAACATGGATGAACCTGGAAATCATTGTGCTGAGTGAAATAAGCCAGTCACAAAAGGCCACATAGGATATGATGCCATTTATATGAAATAATCTAGAATAAGCAAATCCATAAAGGATTTTCATAGGTTATTATAAAGCCTTCTTTAAAATTATGGTTTAAGACACAGATAGTAGACACAAACACAAGGAGCACCCCTGGGGTACAGAGCAGTGAGGAAAGACACAAGGTAAGGAGGAGACAGGGTCCTTCTGCCTCAAACCAAAAAAACTATGCCCTCAATTCATACTGAGACGAGGATAAAAAAACAGCCATACAGAGCAGAGATAAACAAAACACAGAATAGAAAAACAATAGAGAAAAATCAATGAAACCAAAAGTCGGTTCTTTGAAAAGATCAACAAAACACAAACCTTTAGCTAGATGACTAAGAAAAAAGAGAGAAGAATCCAATTACGAAAATCAGAAAAGAAAGTGAGGACATTACTACTGACTTTACAGAAATAAAAAGTGTTGTCAGAGAATGCTATGAATAATAGTACACTAACAAATTGAGTAACCTAGATGAAATGGACAAATTCCTAGAAACACAAAACCTAACAATCTAAGTAGACTTATAGAACTAGTAAGGGGACTGAATTGGTAATCAAAAATCTCTTGACAAAGAAAACCCTTGGAGCTCATGGCTTCACTGCTGAATTCTATCAAACATTTAAAGAATTAACACCAATATTTCTCAAATTTTTCCAAAAAATTAAAGAGGAAGAAACACTTCCTAATTCATTCTCTGAGGCCAACATTACTCTGATATCAAAGCCAAACAAAGATACTACAATAAAAGAAAACTACAGGCCAATATCCCTTATGAACCCTGATGTAAAAATTCTCAAGAAAATACTAGCAAACCAAATTCAGCAGCATATTAAAAGGATTATAAATCATGACCAAGTGGGATTCACTCCTGGAATGCAAGGATGGTTCAACATGTAAAAATCGATCAACATAATATACCATATTAACAAAATGAAAAAAAAAAAAAAAAAGCACATGATCATGTCAATCACTGCAGAAAAAGCATCTGACAAAACTCAAACAACCTTTCATGAGAAAAACACTCGACAAACTAGGAATAGAAGGAAATTACCTCAGCATAAAAGCCATATTTGAAAAACACAGTGAACATCATACTCAATGATGAAAGGCTGAAAGCTTTTCCTCTAAGATCAGGAACACGACAAGAATGCCTGCTTTTGCTACTGTTATTCAACGTAATACTAGAAGTTCTAACCAGAGCAATTAGGCAGGAAAAAATAGTAAAAGGCATTCAAATTGAAAAGGAAGAAGTAAAATTATCTCTATTTACAGATGATATGATCTTATATGTAGAAAACCCTAAGGATTACACACACACACACACACACACACACACACACAGAACAACTGTTAAAACTAACAAAATGAAATCAGCAAAGTAGCAGGATACAAATTCAACACACAAAAAACACTTGCATTTCTATACACTAACAATGAACAATCTAAAAAGGAAATTACAAAAACAATTCTACTTACAATAGCATCAAAAAGAACACTTACGAATTAACCAAGGAAGTGAAAGAGTTGTATAATGAAAACTATAAAACACTGCTAATTAATGAAGACATAAATTAAGGGAAATTTCATGGATTGGAAAAATGAATACTGTTAATATGCCAACACCACTAAAGCAATCTGCAGATTCAATGCAATCCCTATAAAAATCGCAATGATTTTTGCAGAAATAGAAAAACCCATCCTAAACTTCATATGTAATCTCAAGGGACTCAAACAGCCAAAACAATCTTGAAAAAGAACAAAGCTGGAGGACTCACATTTCCTGAATTCAAAACTTACTTCCAAGCTACAGTAATCAAAATACTGTGTGCTGGCATAAAGACAGACATATAGAACAATGGAATAGAATAGAGAGCCCCGAAATAAAATCAAATGATTTCTGACAAAGGTCAAGATCATTCAATGGGGAAAGGAAAGTCTTTTCAACAAATGGTGCTGGGAAAATGGGACATCCACATGCAAAAGAATGAAGTTGGACCCTTACCTAACATCATACACAAAAATTAACTCAAAATGGGTCAAAAACCTAAATTTAAAAGCTAAAACTATAAAACTCTTAGAAGAAAATATAGGGCACTGGATTTGGCAACAATTTCTTAAACATGGCACCAAAGGCACAGGCAACCAAAAAATATTGACAAATTGAACTTCATGAAAATTTTTTAAATGTATACATCAAAAAACAGTATCTACATGGTAAAAAGACAACCCACAGAAAGGGAAAATATTTGCAAATCATGTATCCGATTAATATCCATAATATATAGAGAACCCCTAAAACTCAACAACAACAAAAACCTGATTCAAAATGGGTGAAGGTGGGCCGGCCCGGTGGCGCACTGCCACAGTGCGCCACTTGGGAACGTGGCAGTGCTCCCGTCGAGGGTTCGGATCCCACATACAGACCGGTTCCCACTCACTGGCTGAGCGAGGGGCAGGCGCAGCACCGAGGGTTGCGATCCCATTGCCGGTCCCGGTCCGGTACGGGCGCGACACTGAGGGTTGCAATCCGTTGCCGGACACGAGAAAAAGACAAAAAAGGAAAAAAAAAAAAAAAAATGGGTGAAGGAATTGAACAGACATTTCTCCAAAGGAGATTCTTGCCAAAGATATACAAATGGGGTTGGCTGATTAGCTCAGTTGGTTAGAGCAGGGGTGTGAGAACACCAAGGTCAAGGGCTGGATCCCCATACTGGCCAGCGCCCAGAACAAACAAGATATACAAATGGCAAATAAGCACATGAAAAGATGCTCAACATCACTAATCATTAGGGAAATGCAAATCAAAACCACAGTGAGATACCACCTCATACCCATTAGGATGGCCACTATCTTTTTTGTTTGTTTATTGTTATTATGTTTTTTACATTCTAAGATGTTGCAGAGCAGTGGGAGGGGGAGGGGGTAAGGTGACAGAGGTGGGGGTTGGGGGGACGACGGCTACTATCAAAAACAAAACAACAAGTGTTGGGAAGGATGTGGAAAAGTTGGGAATGTAAAATGGTACAGCCACTGTGGAACACAGTATAGTGGTTCCTTGAAAATTAGAAACAGACTTACCATATAATCCAACAATTCCACTTCTGGGTATATACACCAAAGAATTGATATTAGAGTCTCAAAGAGATATTTGTATGCCCCTGTTCATAGCAGCATTATTCATAACGGCTAAAACACGGAAGCAACCCAAGTGTCCATCAACAGATAAACTAATAAACAAAACATCGTATATCCATGCAATGGAATATTATTCAGCCTTAAAGAAGAAGGAAATTCTGACATATGCTACAACATGAGTGAACCTTGAGGGCATTATGTTAAGTAAAATAAGCCAGTAACAAAAAGAAATACTGTATGATTACACTTACGTGGTCAAAATCATAGACAGAAAGCAGAATGGTGGTTGCCAGGGGTTGGGGGAGAGGAAAACAGGAAGTTAGTATTTAATGGGTACGACGTTTCAATTTTGTAAGATGAAATGGGTTATGGAGGTGGACAGTGGCAATGATTGCACAACATTGTGAATGTGCTTAATGCCACTTAAACTGTACACTTAAAAATGGTCAAGATAGGGCCAGCCTGTGGCTCACTCGGGAGAGTGCGGTGCTGATAACACCAAGGCCACAGGTTTGGATCCCATATAGGGATGGCTGGTTTGCTCACTTGGAGAGCGTGGTGCTGACAACACCAAGTCAAGGGTTAAGATCCCCTTACCGGTCATCTTTTTAAAAGAAAAATGGTCAAGATAGTAAATTTTATGCTGTGTATATTTTAACACAAAAAGAAACCAGCCATATAAGACTTGTGCTTGGGGTTTTGGGGTTTTTTTTTTTAGAAATATAATTGAGGAAACCATCCACTATATCACTCAAGGAAGGTAGAAACTTCCTGAGGTCACTATTCCTGGCTTCTGTCTTAGAAATATCAGACAGTGAGTACCAGATACCACGGATCTTATAAGTGATCTTATCTTGCCTCCATGGCTGGAAAGCACACAGCCAAATTTGCAGGTCACCTCTAGCAAGTATGCAGGACCTCACAGGTAAATCTCTGCATTCCAAACTTACTCTTCTTTTCTTCTCTCCTTGCATTTCCTCCCTGTTTTGTTCTACCGTATCATTTGTACTTCTTGAGCTATCTCGAATCCTTCTATGTAATCAAAGAAGGCATCAGAAACATACCAAATAAAGACACCAAGTTATAGATAATGAAAGCCCCGGAGATGTTTACACCTTCTAACCCAGCAACTTCCAAAAGAAATAATTCATGTGCAGCCAAAAGCTCCCTATATAAAGCCACCTGTGGTCGAGCGAGCCAAAAATTGGGTATCACGTGAATGGCCAGCATTAGGGAGATAGTTAAGAGTGAGTACGTATCACTAAGAGGGAACATTATAAAGCCATTTGAATTCATGATGATGAAGACCATGGAGATGTGGAGAAATGCTTAAAGGAAAATGTTAGATGAGAAAAGCAGACTGTAACCATGGGCCAGGATTGAAATGGAAGAGGAAAAAGTACAATGTCTGTGTTAGCTTGCAAGGTTCTGGATGATTTTTTCTTAAGTTGTCTTATTTTCCGTCTTGGCAGTTTTGAAATCCAAACTCCCCAAAAGCAATGTCAGGCTTAGAAAACAGAGGGGTTAGGGCAGGACTCGGGCCACATACAGCTCAGCCACAGAGCCATCGAGTGGTCTCCTGGGATGAGGTCCTCTGTAGTAGAGCTCACTGCAGGTACAGAGGGCTACTCGGGAAAGCAGCTAATGAGAGCTTTGGTTTAAAAAAGAAAAGGGCGGAGCATGGAGTGGTAGTGGTCCAGAGGGTTCTTTAGAGAAGGATTCCTGGAGAAGATGACTGCGACCCAGGCTCTGATGCAAGCAGGGAGAACAGTCCTGGTGGGAGAAACGACACATGCTACGCAGGAGAACAGGTGGGTTTGCGTGGCTGGATCTATGGTGGGAAACAGGAAGGACAGAGGGAGGTCACAGTTCACTCGGGGGAACTGGGGCCCATCCACAGGGAACAAAGACAGGACAGAAATGTTCTGGCAACCTCATAATAATAACATCTACTGGCCTCTCACCCCATACCCAGTAAAGCTCAGAAACTGTTGGTAATTTGCATTCTCCCAGTTAATGTGCAGGGGACCGGGATTCTGCCCTCTATGTTTTTGCTTCTCAACTACCCTGCTGTTTCCCATGGAAAGCATCTTAGATCTGTAAAAGCCGCACTAGATCTATAAAAGCCATACTATTCTCTAGCTTTCTCCATTCATTGCATCTGGTTGTCTTCTTGGTAGAGATTCTGGAATCTTCTACCCTAGATGTCTGGGAATGACGTGAAGCAGCATTGGGAGGAGGCCTGAGATATGAATGAGGGTTCGCCTGGTACAATAGGGGCACTTACGTGGGGGATGCCAAAGAATGACCAAAGGGGAAAGGAGTGACCAGAGAGACTGCCTGTGAAAAATGGAGAAGAGACAAAGGGATCAGAGAGGGGGACCTGGGGGAAAGGGAAAGAGTGGGTCAGAGGGGGATGCTGGAGGCATTTCCATTCACCTGTCCTCATTCTACAAATCTGATGTGAAGGCCCAGCCTGCAGGGTTGTGCATTTTATGCGTGGCTTGGTTCTTAGAGAGCGTCATTAATGCAAAACTCCCCATGAGGCAAGATTCACTCCGCGGTAAGAATAAACAGTCCCCTGAGCTCATAAAATCCACAACCACGGTAGCGTACTGTTGCTTTCTGCCTTCTTGGCATAATCTCCATAATTCCCAACAGGGGTCCACCCTAAATTGACAGCTGGGCCTCCCAGAGGCAGCCCCTTGGTTTTGGCCAAGTCTTCCACGTTGTATCACGCTGTGTCGCACTGACATTCCACACCCAAGTAATCAACTTTGAGGTACATTTTTCAGCCCTGGTGCTGCACTCTCTCTTAATGAAGGGGTGGATGGCATTTTGGAGGATTTTTAAATTATAACAACAGTCAATTTTAAAATAGCAATACAAGAGTCACCAAAATCCAGGGCAGGCGTTCCGATGCATGTAAACAGGACACCCTGCTAGACACTGATAGAGAATAGGGACATTTCTGTATTTCTGTTCTTGGCTGACGTGGTGCCACCATGTGGCAAGAGCATTAAACACCAAGTCACACAGCCTGCTGGGGCCAAAGCAGGGACTAGAATTCCAAAGAAGGCATCTTAATCACTGCTTTCCAGCTTTGACCTCTTGCTGTTCCCAGTGAGTTCTGCTTTGTTTTATTTTAATGGTAGGACTCTACATTATTTCAAATTTTGCTTGTAGATTTTTTTTTTTTTTCCTTTTTGTCTCTTTTTTACTGACCGGCAACGGGATCGCAACCCTTGGTGTTGCGCCGCACCGCGCTCAGCCAGTGAGCGGGAACCGGTCTCCACATGGGATCCGAACCCTCGTCTGGAGCACCGCGGCGCTCCCAAGCAGCGCACTCTCCAGTGCGCCACTGGGCCGGCCCTTGTAGATATTTTTATACGGTTCTATTTCAAATTCAAATAATTAGAATTCTCATAAAATGCAACCAGACTGTAAGCTCTGTGCCAGGCTGGGGACCTGGCTGTAGGGCAGACAGGCCTGGTCCTAACCACAGAGAGCTGACCAGGGATGACAAGGACAAAGTGCTATGGCAGGGGAAAAACAGGGGCTGCAGGAACACAAGGGCCAGCTAACCCTGACCTCGCACAAGGAAGGGGGTGTTTAGGGAAGACTTCTGGAGGCGATGACAATAAGTTGAAACCAGGATGGATGGTTAAGAGTTAGCCAGGGGACAAGGCAAAGAAGCAAGAGCCTGAGACATCGTGGGAAGGTTGAGCCGTGCTGGGGGTGCACAGCAAGCCAGGCTGTGGGAGGTGAAGGGGCAGGGGCCAGGTCACCAAAGAAAGGCCCTGTAGACCCTGCTAAGGAGTCCATCCAAAGAAGGACACTGCAGATATGCATGTGACAAAGGTCTTCCTTGCAGCTGAGAGTGGATGGGAGGGTGGTGGGAATTTAAGACCAGCTAACTGTAACTGTCCCAGAGAGCTGGCATCCCAGTGCAGCCTTCACTCATAATTCCTTTGCCACTTCTGTCCTTCACTGGATTCATAGGAAGAAAGAGGGACCACAGGCTTCAGAATAAGAGCATCACTCGACCACACATCTTGGATAGGAAAAAAGGTGAGTCAGAGCAGGATTTCTATAACCCCAAGAGCAGCAGCCTTTCCCCATCCCATTTTTATTACTCTGAGGTAACTGCGCTGACGACAGGCAGGTGGGGGGCTCTTATGTGACAATGGGCCCTCTGAGGTGGGAAATGGGGGGGAGTCCGGGTTTTCAGTTATTAAAATAAACCAGGCCCTGCCAGCCACCAAAACAATAGATAAATTTTTTAAATAAATAAAATAAAATCACTAAGCACTGTGCTAAGTGCTGTGCACACACTAACTAGCACATCAGTGCCTTCCCTCTTAGCCTGATCTGCCAGAGAAGTGGGCACTGCTATACCACAGAGCTGTGCAGCTTGTCTGAGGGGCACCGTACACACCACAACCTGCAACACAGGCATCTGTGGTATATTTCTTCCACGTGCATTCAACCATCCCATTCTATTCCATGTTGGCAGGGGTATGATTCACCCAATAAGTGTTTAATGAGCACCTGCTATGTGTTAGGTGCTGGGGGTAGAGGACAGCTGGCCAATATGGGATTCCTGGGCTCTCCAGAGTCTCTGTGGCACAGCAATGCCCATTTCTCTGGCAGATCAAGCTGAGGGGCAAGGAACTGATATGCCTCTCAGATGTCCCTACCTCTGGGCAGCCCAGGACAGAGGGGACTCCCTGAGACAGAATGTCCAGTGTTCCCCACCACTACCACCATGACCCACAAGCCGGGAATCCCAGTGTTTCTTTCTCTTCCCTCTTTTTTTATTTTATGAGAAAATCAGGTAACGGTGAAGTAGGAGTTAGGTTTAAAATCAGGGCATATGGAAAACCTACACATAATCCAAATAATCTTTAAAAATTCCTCAAATCCCCAAGACTTGGGCTCTTGGGAATTCCAATAATTAAATCCTTTGTTTTTCTTTGCAGTTGCTGTGGCCTCCCTTTCTCTGGGAAGTGGGAAGGGGGTCTAGGTAAGGGAGGTCGAGGGAATGATGACAGGGAAAATAAGAGGCGTTTCCCCCTCTCCTCTGCTTTGTTGGTTCATTTTCGCCACGTCTCTGGGGTTAAAGGTGCCAGTTTCATGAACCTGCAATGCTATTGCACTGGGAAATGGAAGATTCTAAGGCCTCCTCTAGGCCGGAGCGGGTGCCGCCAATATGACAACAGGGACCACAGTGGGACCCTCTGACTGCCTGAGAGACCCCACGCTCACAGTGAGGGGCTGGGTGGAGAAGCAAGCAGGTGGCAGCTCCTTGCCACCAGATTCGTCCACAGAGAGGCTCAGGAGCTGCTTACCCCCGCCACAGGCCTGGATGAAAAAGAGCTTGGGCTTCCCACGCAGGCTGGGGCAGCCGGTCCCATTGAAGATGTTCACAGTTCTCTCGATGGACACAGAGGATCCATCTATGCCACAGACAGCCCCCGGGAACTGGCGGTGGCTGACCTGGAAGACAAGGAATCCTGGTTACAAAACCAAGAAGCTGAGGTAAGGATCAAATGGCCCGTTCAGAGGCTCTGTAGGGCCATGCATTCAGAAGGACCCAGCTGGGGACACAAGGCTGATTTGGACACAGCAGACTGGTTCTGGAAGGGCCCTAGTCAACATCTATCTATTCCAGGGGTCTAAAATTCATGTACCTATAGGGGCCAGATGGCCTGACTGGAAAGTACCAACTGGTTTCCTCCAGACCAGTGGTTCTCAAAGTGTGGCCACTGGACCAGCAGCATCAGCATCACTTGGGTAACTTGTAAGAAATGCAAATTCCCAGGCCTTACCCAGACCTCCTACATCAGCAGTCTGGTCCTCCAGACACCTCTGATGCAGCTAAACCAATGCTCTGGATCAATTCTTCTCAACTTTACCTGCATGCGAATCACCTAGGAATCTGGTCAAAGTGCAAACTGAATGAAGAGGTCAGTGGTAGGGCCTGAGAGTCTGCACTTCTCATGAGCTCCCAGGTGATGCTAGTCTGGGGGCCCCACTATGAGAGAAAGGACCAAAGGGGCAGCCCCTGCCCAACTACAGACCAGAGTTGCACTCTGAGGACGCTGGCCTAGTCGGGCCAGACCTGTGTGGTTTTTCAAGAAAATTTGGAAATCCTGATTTTGGAGCAAAATTTGCCAGCATTGAGCACACTGTGCACACTGCAGGGGACTACAGGCCCCCAGCTTGTGACTGCTGATCTGTCAAACCCCTCAACTTAAAACATGACGAAACCGAGGCCCAGGAAGAGGTAGGAGCATGGCCACAATGACTCGGCACATCAGTGACCCCACCCCGAGTGTGTCCTAGTGTCCTGGGTCCCACCCAGCAGCAAACAGCCTAGAATGATGCCCAGCAGGACTAGGGCAGGAGCTGAGGCCTCTTCTGGGCTGTGCCCAGCTCTGAATAGAATCCAGGGGTGGGAACTTTGTGAGCAGAACTTGTCTCCTCCCCTCCTCTCCCAGATGGCTTCTCCCCTGAACACCGCC
This sequence comes from Galeopterus variegatus, assembly GCF_000696425.1. NCBI lineage: Eukaryota > Metazoa > Chordata > Mammalia > Dermoptera > Cynocephalidae > Galeopterus > Galeopterus variegatus. Next base: position 292,615 of record NW_007726954.1, on the reverse strand, counting down.
CCACCCAGAAAGGTGCATCCAACTCCTCAAAAGACCAGATGGCTCCCAAGAAAACAACAGGGGGGGACAGGGCCCCACAGCTCTTTCCCACAAAACTAAGGGTGCTTTGGACACAGGAAGGGATGGGACTCCTGCAAGGCCTCTTAACACAGCCTTTACCAGCCCAAGGGGCAGGGCCATGTGGAGACGGCCTCCTACCTCATGGCCGTGAGACAGGATGACAACCACGCAGCAGTCCATAGCACTGTGATCCCGGTGTGCCAGCTCCACCAGCGCCAGGTTCATTTCCTACGAGGGAAGGCTGCAGGTGAGCCAGAAGCACTGGCGGATCAACCCTCCTCCTACGCCTTGTGGGTAGTCACAGGGCCCAGCCCAAAGGCCTGGGCAGCGCGTTCTCTGGCCCCCATGAGCCAATATTGCAGTAACCATAGTCATGATGGTTATAACGCCACCGCTCTCGGGAGAAAGGTGCTGTGCTTGGGCATTGTGCATTTAATCGCCACAACAACCCTATGAGGTAGGTATTATCCGGGCTTCCTAGACAAGGAAACTGAGGCACAGGAGGTCACAAGCAGGCAGCCAAGACAGACAGTCCTCAAACCCAGACTTATCTGAACCTAAAGCTTGAACCCGTGACCACTGGGCAATACTGTCTCCCATGGTCCTACAGATATAAGGGCTTGTCTGGGGAATCGGCTTCCTTTTGGGGTCCTCACAGAACACTGCCCCACTCGCCCCGCATCTCCCTCCACGGACAGGGGCTGTACCTGGGTGGTCAGGTCGCGCTTCACCTCCACGGAGAAGTGCAGCAACTGGAAGCGGTGCTGCAGCTTCTGGCAGTCCAGGTCGGAACCGGTACGGACCTTGAGCCCGGACTCAGGGAAGAAGTTTATGTTGTTGATGATGAGGCAGTGGCCACATGGGTCCGCACTCAGGACGTACACCTGCCCGAGAGAAGACACGACCCCCCGCTCCCACTTGTGTGCCTGACAGTCCAGAAAGATGGAATGGAAAAAGGGGTCTGCCCTCCCACTGACGGAGTAGCAGGGTCTGCACCCAGCGTTACAGGGCAGAAGAGAACCTGGCACGAGCTGTATGGCTCAACTCTGGAGAGAAGATTCGCTCCCATCTCAGTATTCAGGGATGGGAGCTGCCAGCTTAGAAACCCATTCACCCCAAAATGACCTTGCACATCACCTATCCGGTGGCTCTTACCCAGGGGTGCACCTCGGAGCGACTGAGGCTGCTTCCTCCCCAGACTCTTTCCTCTTGTAATCCTCTCACAGCCTGTTCTTTTTGTTTATGTACTTATCACTATTTATACTGACATATTCAGGTGCCTAAACTTCTCTCCCCTGCTAGACTGATGGCTCCACAAGGGCTAGAATCACATGGGGTCTCTTCTCCAGGCAGCCCCAGCAAAGAGCCCAGGGTCGGCACACAGGAGACACATGGTAAGTGCTTCTGAATGAGAGCGCAGTGACTTGGGATGGGTGGGTGCTGCAGCCGATGCTGATGCCAGCCCCTGCTTAGGTCTGAACCCCTGACTTTACAGGTGAGGAAGAGCAGGCTGGAACAATCTGCTCCAGCAAGGGCTGGCCCGCAGTCTGCCTGGCTGAGTTCCTGGGGCTCCTGACACAGCTGTAGGGAAGGAACTAGGAAGTGGAAAGGGATGGGCCCAGAGCCCAAGCAACTGGCCACAAATCAATGGAGACTCACCAAATCCGTGTTTTGCCTTGGTTTCTCAGTACTGCTGGATCTCTTCTCAGCACCTGGAGAGACAAAGAGGGGAACGTGGATGTCAGGGCCCAATGGGGGCGGGACAAGGGATTCTGTGAGGATAGGCCCCCACAAAAACAGAGAAAAGCAGGAACTCGGAGATCTTCAGGCTCTGCTGGTGGGAAAGCCAAGCAGCACAGCCACCTTGGAGACCTGTCTAGAGGTTTCTATTAAGGCTAAATACACACCTACTCCTTGACCAGCAAGTCCATCCTCAGGTATATATTCAAGAGAAATGGTGCCTATGGGCACAAAAAGACTTGGCCAAGAATATTCACTGAGGCCTTGTAATGCCCCAAACTGGAAACAACCAATCCAACAAGCTGATGGATATACAACTGTGAGACAGCCACACAAGGGGACATGACACAGCCTAAAAAGGAACGAGCTACTAACACATGCCGTGCCATGGATAACCTCAAAAACATCATGCTGTGTAAAAAAGGCCAGACACAGAAGAGTATAGATGGTATGATTCCATTTATATGAAATTCCACATCAGAACAGACTAATAGAAGCTCCAGGGCTGCAGATGCTCCCTGTCTGTGGAGTCCATGGGGCCCAGCACACAGTAGGTTCTCAGGAAATATTTACAGAATAAATAAATGAGTAAAGATGGTCGTTTTATGGTCATTTTCCTTGTCAAAAGAATTTTCATTTCAATTAGCAAGAAGTCAATGGACACCAGCCTGTAAGGTCGTAGGATATCACAGGACACAGTGGCTACCTCCAAGTTGCAATGGAGCCTACACTTGTGTTCTGACAATGGTGCCATTCTTTGCTTAGAGCAGGACTGAACTCATTGGGAACTATTCTCTTGCTAGTTTAAGAGCCACACCAGAAAGCAGTCACACTATTTTTTAAATTAGAAATGGTTTTACCTGCACATGGCTCACTTGGGAGAGTGTGGTGCTGATAACACCAAGGCCATGGGTTCGGATCCTATATAGGGATGGCTGGTTAGCTCACTTGGGGGAGCGTGGTGCTGACACCACCAAGTCAAGGGGTAAGATCCCCGGATCAGTCATCTTTAAAAAAATAATAATAATAAATGGTTTTACCTACACATGGCTCACTTGGGAGAGTGTGGTGCTGATAACACCAAGGCCATGGGTTCGGATCCTATATAGGGATGGCTGGTTAGCTCACTTGGGGGAGCGTGGTGCTGACACCACCAAGTCAAGGGTTAAGATCCCCGTATCAGTCATCTTTAAAAAAATAATAATAATAAATGGTTTTACCTAACCCAAAGGCTCCTATTAGTCCACAGACTTAATTTTGAGAACATTTGCTCACTTCCAAAATTCCACTGCACTCCAAAGATATAACCATTATCCCCTGCTGAGAATCCACCCATTTCCTGAATTAGCACTAACAATCTGCAAAGCAGAACAGGTGCTCTTGAGGGGCCCACAGGCTCCAGGAGCAAATTAACAAAGGCGTGACAAAAGAAAGGGGAAGGAAAGGCATTCCAGGCAGAGGGCACAGCACTAACAAGGGCATGGCATGAGGGGGACCTCAAGTAGGATGACATGGCCATTTACATCATGCATGACAGCAGTTTCTCTCAAAATGGCGACTCCCACAGGGACAACAAACACTCATGCTTTTGGGAAAAATATGAAAACGGTCAGGGCTCCTCAGGTGTTCAGAATCTTGTCGAGCATTTGCTGTAAATATCCTCAGGTGTTCCTTGTTACTACTTAAGGTAAGTTGTGTATGGGCACCCAGGTGTCCAGGGTTGTGCACTTAAGTATAAAAGACTAACAGCTCTGATCCACAGTGCTTCTCAGAACTCTCAGAGAAGCCTCTGGGACAGTTGCTCCTAGATCTGAATTAAACCCATTCACTTTTGAGAAGATTCGCTCCCATCTCAGTATTCAGGGATGGGAGCTGCCAGCTTAGAAACCCATTCACCCCAAAATGACCTTGCACATCACCTATCCGGTGGCTCTTACCCAGGGGTGCACCTCGGAGCGACTGAGGCTGCTTCCTCCCCAGACTCTTTCCTCTTGTAATCCTCTCACAGCCTGTTCTTTTTGTTTATGTACTTATCACTATTTATACTGACATATTCAGGTGCCTAAACTTCTCTCCCCTGCTAGACTGATGGCTCCACAAGGGCTAGAATCACATGGGGTCTCTTCTCCAGGCAGCCCCAGCAAAGAGCCCAGGGTCGGCACACAGGAGACACATGGTAAGTGCTTCTGAATGAGAGCGCAGTGACTTGGGATGGGTGGGTGCTGCAGCCGATGCTGATGCCAGCCCCTGCTTAGGTCTGAACCCCTGACTTTACAGGTGAGGAAGAGCAGGCTGGAACAATCTGCTCCAGCAAGGGCTGGCCCGCAGTCTGCCTGGCTGAGTTCCTGGGGCTCCTGACACAGCTGTAGGGAAGGAACTAGGAAGTGGAAAGGGATGGGCCCAGAGCCCAAGCAACTGGCCACAAATCAATGGAGACTCACCAAATCCGTGTTTTGCCTTGGTTTCTCAGTACTGCTGGATCTCTTCTCAGCACCTGGAGAGACAAAGAGGGGAACGTGGATGTCAGGGCCCAATGGGGGCGGGACAAGGGATTCTGTGATGACAACACCAAGTCAAGGGTTAAGATCCCCTTACCGGTCATCTTTTTTAAAAAAAAGAACAGGAAGTTTTCAGTACAGACCATTGGTCCTAAATGACTCAAACTGACATTTCCCAGAACAATGACGGATGAACTTTCTACTTTGCCCACCTCCTTTACAGCAGGGTAATAATGCATATGAACAATTCCAGAACCATTCTTCCTTATACCTTCTTCCTTTCACCTAATTGCAGCTTCATATCTTCATCATGTTTGTTTCTTTGCTTTAAGGGGTTGTCCAAAACCACAGTTATTCAGCACAGAAAACAGATACCACTTTTTACCCATCACATAGGAAAAAATGTTAATACTAGTGCTGGCAGGAATGTGGGGAAATGGTTACCTCCACTTGTGGTTGGTGAGATTATAAAAGGACACCTGTTTGAATACAAGTTGGTAGCATCTGTGAAAAGGGAACATGAACCCTTTAACCCACAATTCCAGTTCTAGAAATGTATCCCCCAGTCAGAGATAGATGCACATGCAAGGCCATTGCAGAAACAACACAAATGTCCATCAACAGGGGTGGGATAAATGAAATACAGTGCAAGGCACATGTGGAGCTATACAGTGGAGCAGACAGAACCCAGAAGCCTGGACTGCAACTCTGTTTCCACTTGTCACTAGCTGTGTGATTTAGGGCAAGTCATTTCCCAATCTGTGACTCACTTTGCTCAACAGTAAAATGGGAAAACTGTAGCCCCTGCATTACAGAGAGTTGGGAAGATTAAAGCAGATCATTTATATAAGCACTCCAAACACTGCCTGGCAAATTGTAAGTTTCAATAATGTTAACCATTAACATCGATACTATGCAATGGTCCACTAGGCAACCATGAAGTAAAAAGTGCTAGATCTCCATGAGCTGCCATGGAAACAAAGCCCTAATTGAAAACAACCCACATGTCCATCAATAGGAGAATGGTTAAATAAATTGTGGACTATTCAGAATAGGAACTTCTACCACCTCACAATGAGAAAGAATGAACTACTGAAATGCACAACAACATGAATGAATTTCACAGATACACGAACGGTGAAAGAAGCCAGACTCAAAAGAGTACATACCATAGGATTTCATTTATATTGAAGTTCAAGGACAAGCAAAAGGGATCTATGGAGATAGAGATCGGAATAGTGATTACCTTGGGTAGAGGAGAGTAGCAATAGACTGGGAAGAAGCAAGAGAGTCTTGTAGGACACCAGAATATTTTATATCTTGATGATCTGGGTGTTGGTTGTCAGTATGTACACACAGGTAGAAATCATTCAGCTGAGGCCGGCCCGTGGCTCACTTGGTAGAGTGTGGTGCTGATAACACCAAGGCCACGGGTTCTGATCCTATACAGGGATGGCCGGTTTGCTCACTGGCTGAGCGTGGTGCTGACAACACCAAGCCAAGGGTTGAGATCCCCTTACCAGTCATCTTTTAAAAAAAAAAAAAAAAAAGAAATCATCCAGCTGTACTCTTGGGATTTATGCATTTTACTAGATGTAGTCTTGTGTGTGACCTTAGGCAAATTATTTAACTTCCCTGAACCTCAGTTTTCTCATTGACAAGGATAGATCTAATGATACCCACCTCATAGGGCTGCTGTGAGGGAAGGATGTAAGGGCATATACTATGCAAATGTGTATATATATATATATGTATGTATGGGGCCGACTCTTGACAAACAGAGGCCTCTCTCTGGCTCCCAGGCATGGGCTAGTTCAAGATACCCACCCAGACCCAAAGGCAAATCCTAAACAATAGCTGGATCTAGAAATATTGATCAAAACCTGGAACATCCAAAACAGACTACATTCAGCACAAGCTTTTCAGAGGAGGAGCTGCCAAAATTCTATCTCCAGAAAACCTCCCCAAATATTTCACCTATCCCTATGAGCACTCAGAAAGACCACACCAAAATTAGATTCTGAGTCTCAACCATGTAGCTATATCAGCAGTCACCCCCCAATAACGACTCATCACACCCATCCACCAACCACTCTCAATAGTCACAAACAATACTGAATCCTCCAAAACTAATGTCCACAAGCCTGTGTGTTTCTGGTCTGAGAATCTCTGGCCTACCGGATCGCAGAAGGGAAGCCAGCTCGTCCTGGGCTGTGTCCTCTAAGCAGGAGATGAACAAAGGAAGGGCCCGACTCCCTCGAGTCTCTAGATCGATGATCAGCTGCCTGGCCTGATCCCGCCGAGATCCAGAGCCTGCCCGCTGTAGGGAAGAAAAGATACGACACTAATTACCCACATACTTTCATGTGGCTCTCAACTTGTCCCCCCATAATCAGGCACGTGAGCAAAAATTGAGCCTGCTGGTACACTGAGTATGTGCCGCTCACCGGCCTTTGCTTATCTATTCATTCAGTACTATGAAGGCATCTACTATGTGTCCAGCACTGTGCTAAGTGCTGAAACTACAGCAGGAGCTGGTGGTTAGCTCAACTGGTTTGAACGTGGTGCTAATAACAGCAAGGTCCGGGTTCTATCCCCATGCCAGCCAGCAAAAATAAATAAATAAAAGGTTTGAAAATACAACAGGGAACAGTCTCAGTCCTCAAGGAGTAAACATCTAGTGGGGGCTGCAAACAGACAAACCATCGAGGTCACAGAAAGGAAGGAAGTGGCCGGAAGGAAAGCCCAAGGGGCTGGGAGGGTACAGGGCCACCCAACTCAGCTCAGGGGGCTGGGGAAGTCCCGAAGAGGGGATGTCTTAGCTGAGACTCTAAGGAACATCAGGAAATGAATAATGAATTCAGAGAAATGTAAGGGGGTAGGTAGACAGCGGTGTGGGACGAGGCCTTTGCATGGCTAGGCAAAGAAATTCATCCTGAGAGCTGTGCAGAGGGAGTGACAGTCAGATCTGCCTTTTGAAAATTCATCCTGGGGTCAGGGTAGACAGTGAAAAGGAGTGAGCCACAGCCAGGTCAGGAGGCAGCAAAGACGGTGCAGCTGGAATGGAGAGAAGTGAGGCCGGAGCAGAGATAGGAGGGTGATCGAGCAGGACAGGGACACTGGGTGGACTGTGAAGACAGAGGCATAGTCAGTGTTGACAGGCATCAGGACAGTGAAGCTGTCTCGAAGGCGGGGAGCAGAAGGAAGACGCTGGGTATCTGCTGGTGCCTGTCTTTGGAGACCCAGCACTGGACAAGCTCCTCAGGATCCACAGGGATTAGACACCTCTCTGTCCTCAAATATTCTACAGCAGCACTGTCCAAGAGAACGTTCCGTGATGATAAAAATGTTCTTAATCTGTGCTGTCCAATATGGTAGCCATCAGTCAAATGTGGACACTGAGCACCTGGGTAGGACAACTGAGGAACCGAATTTTTAAATTTTATTCAATTTTAATTACTCCAAATTTACATTTAAATAACCACATGTGGCTAATGGCTGCTATATTGAACAGCACAGACCTATAGTGCCATTGCAAAGATAAGTCTCTTTGCAAACAGCTTGCAAAACAGCTACATGCAAATAGATGATGGTATTTAGATTTCTCTCAACATTTGCTGAACACTCACAGTAGGCCAGACACTGTGTTAAATGCATCATTTCATTTTTCTCCCCTCAACAACCTTAATGTGTTAAATTACAACTTCCCCACTTTACAGATGAAGGAAACTGAGTCACAGAAAGTTTTTGGGTTTTTTTTGCTTTTGTTTTTTGGCACCTTGCTAACATGTAACAAAGCCAGGATGAGGGCCCAGATCCAACAGGCTCCGAAGCCTGTGTGTTTATCAGCCACATCAGGTGTGGCAAAGTGGTGATCCATGGTGCACACGGGGTTCTTAAAAAATTCTGAATTTGTTGCTAACATTTTTTTCTTCTTCAGATTCGTCAGACTGATGTTGATAATATTTTAAGTCAGAGAATTTGACAGAGAACCAAGATTTCCAGGCTCTCTTTTAAAATGTGAGAGACTGGGAAGGGGGGAGGAGAAAAAAGTGAACACTCTGGCAGCACCAGGTGAGCATGCTGGTAGGACCATCCTCAGCTGCAGCTGGGGTAGAGCAGAGGCTGCCCACTACAGCGCGCTCCCATTGGGCCTCATGGGCATTGCGCTTGTGATCCCTATGAACGTGCTGAAAGGCAAGGACTATGGCCCTAAACTGAGATAGGAGGTGCTCAGTTTCCCTGGGTTGGGGTTTCAGGACACACCTCTGGTTTCAAGCCACTCCCCCAGGTCTCAGGCCCCTCCCCTAGAGGAGAGTTACTGTTGCTTGTTGCACCTATTTTCAGCACCAACACAGGGAGGTTGAGACCACAAGGGGTGGACTTACGCAAACCTAGTAGCAAAGCATGCTCAGTAAAAGGAATTTATACAGGCTTATATGACCCCAGTGACCTCGCATGCTCAGTGGGAGTTTATCCTTTGAATGACCTTCCACTAGTGGTGCTAAAGAGCACAGAATATTCTTGAATATGTCTGGTGCATGTGATAGGATCTGACCAATGAACATGTTCCAAGAGACCAACTGAGCACATACAAGGCTATGTCACATAACAGGAAACCACTCCTTACTTGAATACTCATTAGAGAGCATGAATATGTATTAGACAGCAAAACAACAGATCCTAAGCTGAATCCTAACAGAAGGTGGGGTTGCTGCTCAGCTCCTAGAGCCAGCCTGCACTCTGCCTGTAGAGAATTTTTTTTTTTTGTATCAAGCTTACTTTCAGCAAGCAGCTGCTCACTCTCTTGAGCCAACCTGCACTCTGTACTGAACTTTAAGTGTGTATTTCTTGCTTTTGTGTTTAATTGGGTGTGGGCTCTGCTCAGTCTCTGGAGCTATGTTGCACTCTCTCTGTGAAATCTGTATCCCTTATTTGTCATATTAAACCTGTTCTCACTTTGTACTGTGACTCTGCTCTTAAATTCTTTCCTGTTGTGGAGTCAAGAACCTGGTAAGAGGATGGGGTGGGTTGAAGCCCGCTCTCGGGCCTCCCAGACCCTCTCCTCCAGCATCAAAACCACTTCCACTCTTTTATCATTAACTGGTAATTGCCCATGCTATTAAAGAATCCCTCCCTGGGCCAGGCCAAGCTCCTGGCCAAGGGAGGCTCAGCCTCCTGGTCAACCCTCAGGGCACTGGCCAGGGGCCTCCAGCCAGCTACTCAAGCCCACTGCACCTCATGGTAGGAAATACCTCCAGGGTCCTCACAGTCCTCAAGTGAGGATCAAATAAGACAAAAACATGAAAGTACTTTTAAAGCTCAAATACTAGGCCGGCCTGTGGCTCACTCGGTAGAGTGCGGTGCTGATAACACCAAGGCCACGGGTTCGGATCCCATATAGAGATGGCCGGCTTGCTCACTGACTGAGCGTGGTGTTGACAACACCAAGCCAAGGGCTGAGATCCCCTTACCGGTCATCTTTTAAAAAAAAAAAAAAAACCTCAAATACTTGAGGGCCGGCCTGTGGCTCACTTGGGAGAGTGTGGTGCTGATAACACCAAGGCCACGGGTTCGGATCCTATATAGGGATGGCCGGTTGACTCACTGGCTGAGCTTGGTGCTGACAACACCAAGTCAAGGGTTGAGATCCCCTCACCGGTCATCTTTTAAAAAAAAATAAAATAGGGCCGGCCCGTGGCTCACTCGGGAGAGTGCGGTGCTGATAACACCAAGGCCCCGGGTTCGGATCCCATGTAGGGATGGCCGGTTCGCTCCACTGGCTGAGCGTGGTGCTGACAACACCAAGTCAAGGGTTAAGATCCCCTTGCCGGTCATCTTTTTAAAAATAAATAAATAAATAAATAAATAAAATATAAACCTCAAATATTTGACGTATTCTCTCCACTACCAACATCAGGTCCCCTCATTTCCAAGACCCCTTTCAAAACTGAAACAATACATAAGGGGCTGGCCCAAGAGGACAGGGCACTTAGGCCCTTTCTCTACCTGGTACTACGCTATTTCACGTTCATTATCTCATTTAACCCTTATGACAATATTACTGTTGTCCCCATTGCACAGCCCAGCAAACTGAGGCTGGAAGAGGATGAGTGACTTGGCCATAGACACTCGTCCAGGCAGTCTGACGCCAAACCAGATTCCTATGAGAAGCTCTGTGCCAGAGAAGTCATAACACTCACGCCCCCTTGGTCGCAGGAACCAGCAGCACTAACGGGGCGCGCTTCAGGGCAAGGCGTGGGGCGGCTCCGGCCAACACCCAGCAAGGAGCGCCCGGGACGCTTGGGTTCCGCTGGAGGATCTGGTGGGCTCGATGCCGTCAGGGAAAACGGGGGGTTCCCCCAGAACGGTTCCCCAGCGGGGGTGGGGAGTACACCACGGTGAGAGGAGGGCGGGAGCTCGGCCGTTAGGTCACGCTGTGGCTTCCCCAACCCTCTGGGCGCGGCCTCGCTGTCCCCACCTGGGCCGTGGACGTCCTAGCGGGAAGCGGGGGACGCGGGCAGGGCGGGGGCGCACCTGAATGTCCTCAATCATGTCGGGCGTGAAGATCAGGTCACACGGGTAGTAAGTGGCAGAGGCAGGCAGGATTCAAACCCGAACCTGACTCTTCAGTCCACACTCTTAACCAAGAGTCCACCTTAGAATGTGATAGCTTGAGCAGGAAAACCTCAGCTACATTCTGTCATAGAAGGAAAATACAACAAACTTAGCTTGATGGGCTTGTCTTTGTTACTCCCTTTGTTAGAACACAGTGTTATAACCCAAGGTCAAGAGTTTAGATCCCCTTACAAGCCAGCCTCCCACTTCCCTCCCGGCTCCTCCCCAAAAGAAAAGATCTCAATTGGCTTTACTGGGATTCTAGAATGAGGCAACAGTTCATTCCATAAAATAGAATAAGTGTTCTAATGAGCTGAGCAAAAGGGGTTGGGTTTGTAGACAGAAAAAGGGCTGAAGAAACGAACAACAAAAAGCTGATTGGTCATTTCAAAGTTATTTTCCTTGTAAGGTGGGGACAGGGAGACAGGACAATAGAAAAATGACAGAATGTTTAACATTAGGTTACTTCTTTTGTGTAAGGATTAAAACAGAGGGCACTTTATTGTAATGCCTATTGAAAGTTTAAACTGGACTGTTTGGGAAATTAGCAGTTATCTCTCCTGATTTCTCTGAAGGTCACACAACAAACAATTTAGTTTGGATTCAGTGATGTGGAACTTTAGCATGGATGACTCCATTTCAATTTTTTAGTCTGGTCTGTTGGGGCCTAGTGCAGGAACTTAGTCCAAAACAATGGCCTCCTATAATTTTTATTTAACAATTCATTCATTTATGCTACAAATATGTATTGAGCCTGCGTGTGCCAAGGTCTGTGCAGACACGGAGACTATCAATGTGAACAAAAGAGACAAACACCCCTGCCCTTATGAGTGGAATACTTATATTCCAGGGGGAGGAAGCAGACGACAATGTAAATGAATAAAAGATATAGTATTTTAGTGACAAATGCAAACAAGAAAAAAAATTAAAAACAAGGCAGTGGAATATGAAATCTCTCTATATCCCAAAGGAACCTACCTCATTGGCTCAAAGAAAGTTAACCTCATTCACCTGAGCCTTTTCGCTCTCCCCACCCCCACTGCCCTTTCCCCTGCTTAAGGCAGGGCCTGGCACATTCTAGGGTGGAGCTCGCTTTTCAGTAAAGGGGATTAAGAGTCCGGGATTCTAGGCCTTGGGCAAGTCCCTGACCCTCCCTGGGCCTCAATCTCCCCATCAGTGTATGGAGGAGTTGCACTAGAAAGAATCCCTAAGGTCCCTACCAACTTGCTCCAGGATTCTATGAATAGGGTTAAAGAGAATAGGGACTAACCATTGCTTCCCCATCCTAGCAACTGTTGCTAGATAAGGGCCATCTCCCGGTAGGATGGAAACCCTTCCCTCGATCGGGGAGGTCTTCTTAGCATCCCATCATGCAAAGCGACTTTGCCTCGCTAGGAGGCACGTTTTAGCCTCTTTGGTCACGATCAACCCTTTGGATCCAGCCGAGCAGCGCTCCTCGTTCCTATAGCAACCGCCCCAGGTCCACGCGCAGACGGTAGGTGGCAAGGGTCAAAATAGATTCGCAAAGTAGACGCCCTCGATCTGTTCGGTCCGCGCCGCGCCTTTAAGTATCACGTGACTCCTGGCGGGCTGGTCCCCGCCTCTCTCCCCTCCCCAGGCCCCGGCGAGCGCTGGTGTGGACGGGAAGCTCCCGGCCCGGCGGACTAACTGGAGCACGGACGCTGCAGCCGGTTGGGCCGGTGCCCTTTCCCGGTAACTCCTTCCCGGCGTGACGCGCAGAGCCGCGGACGCGGCGGGGCCGGGCAGGCTCAGGGATCTCCCGCCAGTTCCTTCTCTCTCCCAGTCCCTGCTGGGCCCGGAGGAAACGGAGAGCCGACAGGGCCCGCACCTGGGCTCTCGGAGGGCGGCGGGGGAGGGGACTGTCTCCTGGAGGGTTGCGACCTCCTGCGGGAGTTCGAGACCCAAAGCGTGTCTCTGGGAGCCTCTGCCTGGTCCTGGGGATACAGCCCCGAGGGCGCGCAGCCTACCTGTTGGGCCGGTTGTTTCCTGCCCTGAGGCCGGCACCTTGGAGCTCATGACTGTCAGCAAAAGAACTTCACAGCCTCCCGCCACTTGGGCCCTCTAACTGGAAAGGACTGACACGGTTTATAAGGCAGTGATGGTACCGCAGGTTAGAAATAATAGTAATAATACCATTTATTGGCTGTGGACTCTGCTGAGTAAAGCCTTTGCATACATTTAATCCCCTATGACGATCCTTAGAGACAGTATGATTCATTCCCATTTTATGAATGAGGACACTGAGGCTTAGCAAGTTCAGTAACTGGCCCAAGGTCATAAAGTGATAGAGAACGGATCCCAATCTTAGTCTGATTCCAAAATTCATGTCCGTAACCAGTACCTATATCGCCTTCACTGTCTTTGTAGGACAGAATAGGCTGATTTAACAAGGAATAAACTGGTTTGTTTTAGGATTCTATTAAGCATGCATGCTGTTCTAAACATTGGTCATCAGATTAGTCAATTTCGTGAGGATTCTCAGGCAACAAGAGACTTCCACTTGTGAAAATCCACCGCTCTTATACAGCTTTGCAAGCTTTATTAATTTATGAGAAGTCAAGATAAATGTGACCCTTGAAAAAACATCATATGGTATAACAAAGATTATAATCCTGGAGTGTAAATGTCTACAATACCAGCACTACTTTGTTCTTTAACCAGCCAGATTATTTCCAAAACCCATAATGAATTCGATCACTACAATCACCAGAGAAACACAAAACAATTTTAAGACTGCCTGTTCAGGGCCGGCCAGTGACTCACTTGGGAGAGTGTAGTGCTGATAACACCAAGGTCAAGGGTTCGGATCCCATGTAGGGATGGCCGGTTTGCTCACTTGGAGATCGTGGTGCTGACAACAGGAGAGTGTGGTGCTGATAACACCAAGGCCAAAGGTTTGGATCCCATACAGGGATGGCCGCTTAGCTCACTGGGTGAGCGTGGTGCTGACAACACCAAGTCAAGGGTTAAGATCCCCTTACCGGTCATCTTTTAAAAAAAGGAAAAAAAAGACTATGCCTTTTCTTCAGTCTTTGCCATTAATTCTCCTTTACGTAGAAAACTAAATTTTTTCTCACCACTTTTTCTCATCTGAGGTTTCTATTTGTAATGACCATATTGCTAATGATTAAAGAGCAGCTTCTCATTTTCTGGTTTGAATGGATGTGGTGAGAATAATAGAATTTAGGCATACTAAGTTTTAACTGCACAATTTTTTGAGAGTATTTCACTTTCGTATTTGTACTTATTTAACGCCCAGGAACTCCCCAACTATCTCATTTTGTAGTTTAGCACATGGTAAATCTTATGATTTCATGAATTTAACATGTACTCAGTGAAGTATTCTTAAACCATTTAAGTTTAAACTATTATTCTCAGAATAAATGAAATTGTGTATTTGAGATTTAGTCACTCTGATCGTTTTATTTATGTTTTTCCACATTCACTTATTGTTTCTTCATCTCATTCATTTTCAGTCATTGCTAAAGATTTTCTAATTCAAGGGATTCTAGAGAGTTGCTATTAATTCTTATTGCTCATCTTTCATCTATAATAGTTCTTATTTGTGATATTCAAAAGCAAGATTATTGATTTTAAAAGATATGGTCAAACAGCTTGATACTTTTTCTGCAAAATATCTTTTGTTTTGTTTTTCTTCTGTATATCTTATACCTTTACCTAAGAACAAGATCGTCTAGGTTTCTGCCATTGAAACTTAATGCCTCTTCAATCATTTCAGCTCTGGAAAGGAAGAAAAATGGAAGTGAAAAAGTTGAGCATTTCCTGGCAGTTCTTGATAGTTCTGGTTCTGATCCTGCAAATTCTGTCTGCGTTGGATTTTGACCCATACAAAGTCCTAGGGGTCAGCCGAACAGCCAGTCAGGCTGATATTAAAAAGGCTTATAAGAAGCTCGCCCGGGAATGGTAGGTGAAACAAAGAAATAGAAGTTTAATATAACCTAAGCAATCTTAGCAGAGAATGAAACCTAAATTATGATTGGCTTTTATTTGTCTTTTTTTGTGTTCAATAAATATGTCTAAAATATTTTATTTAGGAGAACCAATGCTCGTGTTCTGTAATTTTAGTGATAAGATCCAAAGCCTATGTTTACTATGAAACCCCTAAAAGGGATACTTTGGCTTAAAGAATTGCCTTAGGTATTGTTAACATATTTGATGTTAAAAAGTAAGAAGAAGTTTTAATTCTAAATGTGTAATCAACGGGCCGGCCCATGGCTCACTCAGGAGAGTGCAGTGCTGATAACACCAAGGCCATGGGTTTGGATCCCATATAGGGATGGCCGGTTAGCTCACTGGGTGAGTGTGGTGCTGACAACACCAAGTGAAGGGTTAAGATCCCCTTACCGGTCATCTTTTGAAAAAAAAAATTAAAAAAAATAGAAGTGTAATCAACAATGGATAAGCTACCCTTCCCATGATGTGTTAATCATAACATAACTCTTTATGAGTGTAATTGCTAAAGGAACACACAACACTATACTATCCTATTCTCCAGATTACTAATTTTTAAGCTTTAAGAAAACAGGTTAGATAAGTGTTTTTTGCACTCAGTTAAAAAAGAATATTCAGGAACCAACTATATTATCTTTTTTTTTTTTTTTGGTGGCTGACTGGTACAGGGATTAGAACCCTTGACCTCGTTGTTATAAGGCTGTGCTGTAACCAACTGAACTAACTGACCAGCCTATCTTATAGAAAAATTATAATTATACCTCTAGTTATCAGGATAGCAATCAGCAGGATAGCAAATAAATCTAAAACTCATTTTGGACAAATGACATTGGATTCTTCCACCAATGCTTTGGCCATGCCAGAGAAGCAGAAGTGTTGGGTTAGATAGCTGGAGGGGAGAAAGCAGAAGGGGGAAAAGATGGAAATGGCACAGGTGACTTTAAGCTGCTGAACCAACCCTAAGCAGTGAAAGTTTGGGACAAGTACCATCACTGAGCACCTACTGCATGCTAGCTCCAGGTTCTATGCTCTTTACCTAGTTTAAACCTTATAATTAGCCCATGAAAGAGGATACCATTGTCCCTGTTTTACAGATGAGAAAATTGGGGCTCAGGGTTTATATATCTATATTACCTCTGTGTTCCATAGTTTGACCTTCTGCGCCAACAGTTAGTTTATTGCTTTTTTGTTTTTTAAGCATTTACCCATCTGGGCATAAGTAAGGGTGAGCGGGTTAGCATTTAGGTGGGAAGAAGCTGAATGAGAGCAGGAAGATATGTAGGAGCAAAGCTGCCACCTGCTGATGACTCTGCCTGTCACTGTTATTCTTCAATATGTCTTAGTAATAAACTGCTTGCAATAAAAGTAGAAGGTAGTTTAAAATATAGTGCTCTGAATAAATATTTTAGACCATATTCATATCATGAGCAATTCAGAATTGGGTGCTAAGAAGGCAATCTTTAATTATGCGTGACCTCTTTGCAGGGACCCTTTACACCAAAGTTGCTCTCTACATCATTTATTTATAAGAAGGCAATCTTTAATTATGCGTGACCTCTTTGCAGGGACCCTTTACACCAAAGTTGCTTTCTACATCATTTCTTTTTTTTTTTTTTTTAAAAGATGACCGGTAAGGGGATCTTAACCCTTGACTTGGTGTTGTCAGCACCACGCTCAGCCAGTGAGCTAACCGGCCATCCCTATATGGGATCCGAACCTGGGGCCTTGGTGTTATCAGCACCACACTCTCCCGAGTGAGCCACGGGCCGGCCCTCTACATCATTTCTAACTCTTGCCTCTTTATGTTTAAAACAAAATATATAAATCTGCAGTTAACTCATGAGGTAACAACATTCTTTTGGACAGGGTATAAGCTTTGACAATATTTTAAGAGCAGAGATGATAGCTTGAGTATGTGGGACTGTGAAAAGGTACAGCTTTGACTTTTCTGTCTTCCAGAGCTGAAAAGGGTGTTATGTTATTAATTAAATGAGTCATATGCTTCTCTTCCTTAATTAGATTCTTTCTAGGAGTAATTCATCATGATAGAAATATATAGAGTGTCATCCAGTAAAAGTCTAAAATTTTACTTCACCTTTATATGTCTACTATACTATTATTTTGTGCTGTTTTGGCAGTGGCAGTGTTTTATCACTTGGAATTGTTTAAGTTGCACTACGTAACAGTTTCATATAGTTTCATATACACTGGAAATAGCAGTGTTTCACAGTTTGACTTTGCAGATGAGCTGTAGCAGAGGGAAGGGTTAATTGTTGAATTGGCTCTGTTGCCTTCCTCGGTTATATTTTACTAAGTGTTTCTTAGGCTTCTCAAGAATTTTTCCCTTGCTTAGTGAAACCATTTGAAATTATGTTTTTCTCTAAGGAAAACTATGTTTCTTTCCCAATAATTAAATTTTATCTTAGGTACTTTTCCCTTGTCATCTATATTAGCAAAATGAACAACTCCTCCCACCCTTAGAAAGGCAAATTGGCATAACATGATTCAGTCAACTGAACAGTAAATGAATGTCTAATTCTTTTCTGTATTACTTGTTCTATCTTCATTTTTATTCCTTTAGAGTTAACTAGACAGCCAGTAGATACCAAGTACAATATTTTCTTTACTATGAAATTTAAAGATTACGTATTGTATTACAGTTCATGAAATAATTTCACATTCACTGAAAATAGCTTTGGGTGATACTTTGCTAGGGCTAGGTTTTTCCTTTTCTGAGTGTTTTCCACTTTGTGGTATCTTGCCACAATTAGGAAAATATTCCTTATAAGCTGAAACCGTCTTGTGGTTTCCTCCCTGTTCTTGAGCCTTGACTTCCTCTGTTTTAGGATCTGTGTTTTCTAACCTTGAGACTCTGTCTTTGGTTCAGTCTCCTAAAAATCCCCTTCCTACCCTTTTGCCCTACAGAGTCAGTATGTTAAATCTTCATTTGTATGATTACATAATTTTTATCCACTCAGCCTTTAACCTAAGTTTGAATATTGAAAACACATTTTTTTTTTTTTTTTGTCATCCAGAAACATGCTTTTGAACCACCATCTTGTTTCCTTAAGTCATTCTGTTTTCATTATACCTAGCTGAGATTTTTTTTTCTGCACTAATATTTATATCAAGGATTAAATGGTTAAGAGATGAATGGTGTCTAAATTTAACAGTCAGCTATTTGACGTTTTCTTATTTTTAGAGAAATCAGAATATGTGGTATAATTCATTTAGATTCCACTGGAATAAATTGGTCAAGTTGTAGATTTTATTCCAATGTACTTGGTGATGGGTTTTTCATAGTTATTTGTTTCCCAATGGATTGTTTGCTTTCCAGAACCTTTGCTAGAGAAAATTTCCTAGAGGTTAGCAGAAGTGATTACATAAAAAGTAAACTCTGTCATACAGAGTCTCTCAATAAAAGTGAACATTGAAAAATCAATGTGGGGCCTAGCCCGTGGCGCACTCGGGAGAGTGCAGTGCTGGGAGCACAGCAGTGCTCCCGCCGCTGGTCCGGATCCTATATAGGGATGACCGGTGCGCTCACAGTACTCACTGGCTGAGCGCGGTGTGGCCGGTCTTAAAAAGGACAAAAAAAGGGCCGGCCTGTGGCTCACTCGGGAGAGTGCGGTGCTGATAACACCAAGGCCCCAGGTTCGGATCCCATATAGGGATGGCCGGTTCGCTCGCTGGCTGAGCGTGGTGCTGACAACACCAAGTCAAGGGTTAAGATCCCCTTACCGGTCATCTTTTAAAAAAAATTAAAAAAAAAAAAAAAGAAAAATCAGTGTATACAAAACACTGATTATATCTTATGGGGTTGCAAGACAGTAGCCCTAGCCTCTGCTTTCCAGGATTTTAAAGTCCGCAAAACTGGAATTAGTATAAACACAAAAAAATTACAGAACAATATTTGACAGCAAGATGGGTACAGTTAATTGTCAGCTATATATAATAGAAAATGTTGAAGATTTATATAATAACTTTGCATGAACTGTGGACTTTTCTCACATCTTAGGCATGTGGCCTTGAAATCATTATCCATTCATAGGTAATAGGCAGTCACAGGCAGAATGGGATAACCAGAGTAATAATGAAAACTGAAATGTTCTAATTTGAAAGTCAGCAGGAAGATACTATTTGAAACATGGTTGTTAATAAACAAATTTGTGGTACATCCTAAAAGCTTAAGAAACTCCTGCGTCAATATCATTCTAACATCAGGATGAAATGCTCCCATCCTGGGAAAAGACGTGGGTTCTTATGGATAAATTATTAGCTGTTAGCCAGCTTTAGCAGTGTTTGAGAGCAATGTAAAGATGTGTAGCTATCCTACCTTTCCTCAGTGAAAAGCTGCAGTACTCTCTAATGCTTTGAAAATGTGCCCAGCTGGAGTGCTTTGGGAAGAAATTGCCTGTTTCAAAGTTTCATGTGTTATAGTCATGTGAAGCAACCAACTGATTGCTTCTACCATGTATCTTAAGAAACTATCTTAACAAAATGGCCCTCTATTTGCCTCTGATGTAGTGAATTGTGTGTACGAGTATGTTAAATGACCGTGTATAAAAAATTAAATCTGTTCTCACTGCCTGCTCATTTGTGTTTCAGGCATCCTGACAAAAACAAAGATCCTGGAGCAGAAGACAAGTTCATTCAGATCAGCAAGGCTTACGAGGTACCATGTCAAACTTTGTGATGCATGTTAGCTCTTATAAAATATGTGTTAGGTGATCAGCTTTATAAAGTCCTCTCAGAAAGGGTATGTTCCGGGCCGGCCCATGGCTCACTCGGGAGAGTATGGTGCTGATAACACCAAGGCCACAGGTTCGGATCCCATATAGGGGATGGCCAGTTTGCTCACTGGGTGAGCGTGGTGCTGACAGCACCAAGTCAAGGGTTAGGATCCCCTTACCAGTCATCTTTTTAAAAAAAAAAAAAAGAAAGGGTATGTTCTACATGCCCTTGACTTAGTTTCTAGATGATGGTAGAGAGAACATATTTGGCATTCAGCCACATCCACTGCATTGAAACAAGTGCCTGAAAACCTCAGCACTTAAAAAAAACTGGCCTATTTTAAAGGCTTTAATTAGAATCGTAGAATTACCCTGAATACATGTCTATTGCCTTTTTAGAAACTTACATTAAAGAATTGCACACCAATTCACCTATATTTATTAACGTGACATAAGGTTACAAATACATTTAAAGGCAAGATTTTCAATAATTTTCCAACATGTCACTTTAAGTAGGTTGGTCTGGAATATGCATAAAAGATCAGTCCATGGCTTCCTGATTTGTATAGGGTAATACTCTTCAACAGACAGTGCTTAGCTCATAGAATGGTATAGTATCATAAAACAGATTCTTGAATTTTAGACTTCAAAATTAAAAATAGAGACTTCCGAGCACAGCTTTATAACCCCAAGGATATGGGTTCAGTTTCCTGTACTGGCCAATGGCCAAAAATAACAATAATAATAACAATAGACTTCAAAACTTTTTTTTTTGCAGCTGGCAGGTATAGGGATCTGAACCCGTGACCTTGGAGTTATAAGGCTGTACTCTAATCAACTGAGCTAACCAGCCAACCTAAAATTATTTTTAAATAAAACAGAGTCAACCAACATACAAGGCACTGAACTCAACTCTGTGGCTGGTTTTTGGTGTTCACAGCTTTTCATATCTTGGTTTGAATTATTCCAACTCAAGGTATGACTGAGTCAGTTTTCTTGTGATTAAGCCGTGGTGATCAGCAATATATTAAGTGTTATCTGTTCTACTGAAGTGTTTAGTGTTGTGATAGCTCAAAATCTTCAATGCCAAAATGAGTGTGTATGTTTAAACTGAAATATTTTGGTCTTGAATTTTCTTTAATGTTTCTATTGAGAGAAGAGTTTCTCTGTTATGTTTTACTAAGTGTTTCTTAGACTTCTCAAGAATTTTCAAGAAGAAATTTTCAAGAAATTCTCAAGAACATACTTCTCAGTATGTTGAATGGCTGTGTTTAGAATACCTAATCATGTCATAATTTTTTTTTTTTTTTTTTTTTTTTCCTTTTTGTCTTTTTTCGTGACCGGCAACGGGATCGCAACCCTCGGCGTTGCTCCCGCGCCTCGCTCAGCCAGTGAGCCGCCGGTCTGTATGTGGGATCCAAACCCTTGGTGGGAGCGCCGCTGCGCTCCCATGCGGCACACTGTAGCAGTGTGCCACCGGGCCGGCCCGTCATGTCACAATTTCTTTTTTTTTTTTTTTTGTCTTTTTGTCTTTTTCCGTGTCCGGCAACGGATCGCAACCCTCAGTGTTGCCCCCGTACCGGACCGGGGACCGGCAACGGGATCGCAACCCTCGGCGTTGCTCCCGCGCCTCGCTCAGCCAGTGAGCCGCCGGTCTGTATGTGGGATCCAAACCCTTGGTGGGAGCGCCGCTGCGCTCCCATGCGGCACACTGTAGCAGTGTGCCACCGGGCCGGCCCGTCATGTCACAATTTCTTTTTTTTTTTTTTTTGTCTTTTTGTCTTTTTCCGTGTCCGGCAACGGATCGCAACCCTCAGTGTTGCCCCCGTACCGGACCGGGGACCGGCAACGGGATCGCAACCCTCGGCGTTGCTCCCGCGCCTCGCTCAGCCAGTGAGCCGCCGGTCTGTATGTGGGATCCGAACCCTCGGCGGGAGCGCTGCCGCGCTTCCCAAGCGGCGCACTATCCAGTGCGCCACTGGGCCGGCCCGTCATGTCATAATTTCTACATTAATTTTCTTCCTATGTCTTCTCAGGTGCTTATAGAAAAGTCTTTGGGGGGAGGGGGACCGGCCCGGTGGTGCACTGGATAGTACGCCACTTGGGAAGCGCGGCAGCGCTCCCGCCGAGGGTTCGGATCCCACATACAGACCGGTTCCCGCTCACTGGCTGAGCGAGGCGCGGGAGCAACGCTGAGGGTTGCGATCCCGTTGCCGGTCCCCAGTCCGGTACGGGGGCAACACTGAGGGTTGCGATCCGTTGCCGGACACGGAAAAAGACAAAAGACAAAAAAAAAAGAAAAGTCTTTGGGGTGAACCTTTGTTGTTGTTGTTGTTTAGATTTCTTGTTTTTTTCTTTCTTTATAGGTTCTTTCCAACGAAGAAAAGAGATCAAATTATGATCAGTATGGAGATGCTGGAGAGAACCAGGGCTACCAAAAGCAGCAGCAGCAGCGAGGGTATCGCTTTCGCCATTTCCATGATAATTTTTATTTTGATGAATCTTTTTTTCACTTCCCTTTCAATTCTGAGCGGCGGGACTCAATTGATGAAAAGTACTTCCTGCACTTTTCACATTATGTGAATGAAGTGGTTCCAGACAGCTTCAAGAAACCCTACCTCATTAAGATCACCTCAGATTGGTGCTTTAGCTGTATCCATATCGAGCCTGTTTGGAAAGAGGTGGTTCAAGAACTGGAAGGATTGGGTAAGATAATTTTATTCATTGGAAGGCATTTCTGTAGGAGAAGAACAATATAGGATCTCTTTCGAGTTTTATGAGATATTGGGGAAAAGAAGCAGTTAATGTGATTTCTCTTCACAAGTTCATGGTAATTGGTGTTTTCCAGGGTCACATTTTCCGGGAAGGGAAATGCATAAGCCACTTTCATTTTGCATTGCTAATTTGAAGTTTTATATATATGGTCTGCTAACATCTAGTGGGGGGCCTAATACATAGGAGAAATCTAAAAATTATCGGTTCAACATAGCAGCCCTCAAGCGTCAATTTTAATGCTAGTGGGGTTTGCAGATAATATGGTATTTGTGATTTCACTCTGTATTAGTTTGCTTGGGCTGCCATAACAAAATACCACAGACTGGGTGCTTAAACAACAGAAGTTTATTTTCTCACAGTTCTGAAGGCTAGAAGTCCAAGGTCAAGGTGTCAGTAGATTTTGTTTCTTCTGAGTCCCCTCTTCCTGGCTTGCAGATGGCTGCTGCGTACTGCGTGTTCAAGTGGTCATGTCTGTGCATGCACAAATCTGGTGTCTCTTTCTGTATCCTTACCTCTTATAAGAACACCAGTCATTTTGGATTAGGGCTCACTCTAGCGACCCCATTTTAATTTAATTACTTTATGGTTGGGGGGAGGTCACCTGGCCCGTAGAGGGATCCAGACCCTTGACTTTGGTGTTATAAGGTATAAGGCTATGCTCTAGTCTACTGAGATAATTGGCCAGCCCCTAATTAATTCTTTAAGGCCCTGTCTCAGCTTGAGCTGCCACAACAAAATACCATAGGCTGGGTGGCTTAAACAACAGAAATCTATTTCTCACAGTTCTGGAGGCTGGAAGTCTAAGATCAAGGTGCCACCATTGTTGAGTTCTTATGAGGGCTCTCTTCCTGGCTTTCAGGCGGCTGTCTTGCTATGTCCTCTCATGTCTCATGTCTCTTCTTATAAGGTTGCTAATCCTATCATGTGAGTGTTCTACTCATGATCTAATTACCTCCTAAAGGTGCCATCTCCAAATACCATCACATTGGAGGTTAGGACTTCAACATTTGAATTGGGGGGGGGGACACATTTCAGCCCATAACACTTTGTAACAGCCATGGGATACGTGCCATCTCCAAATACCATCACATTGGAGGTTAGGACTTCAACATTTGAATTGGGGGGGGGACACATTTCAGCCCATAACACTTTGTAACAGCCATGGGATATCACTGTCAATCGCAGATTAGCCTTTCCTTCATCCATATTTACCACTTATGACCAGGAAAATTTTAGTGATCCAGGGAAGATATTTATATAGTAAATCCTAAAATTTGGAATTACTGCATTGAATGTGTGTGTGTGTGTGTGTGTGTGTGTTTTATGGGCATTAGCAGACCTATTCTTGAGTAACTAAAAAGGGACAAACAACTCTGAAAGCTAGAATCCCAAGATTAAGGTGTCAGTAGGTTTTGTTTCTTCTTAGCAGAGAAGGCATGGATCTCTCTGGAGAGAGCATAATACTAGAAATCATTGGTTCATTTATTCTAAAATAGAAATTTTCAAGCTGGTGTTTGGAAGCACTAAGATACTCAGATTTGGCAAAGTGCTTTCCTGGGACTGAATACAGTTGTTCTAGGAAAAAGATGAGGAAGTTGGTTTAGTGCAATATCTGACTTACAGTAGGCAGTCAGTAGGTCTTTGCTGTGTTGGTGCATAATGAATGAATGAGAAGTTGCAATCAGGTAGAAGCCACTGGATTGAATAGCTTCTTTGTCACAAAGTATATTTTCATTTTATGCCATGCTGGGTAGTATACTGAAAACTATTTTATCTAGGGGCCAACATTAAGGCCCAACAGCAGAGCATGAACACTAAACCATTGCAGGATTTAGGGTGCTTATACATTTACACCAAAGTCAGATCAGGACCAAAATTATATTTTAAACATGCCAGGCAAACATGTATAGCACAGTGGTTACAACCATAGTCTTTGGCATCAGGTAGACCAGTGTTCAAATCTGAGCTCTGTCATTTACTGTCTTTGTGTCCTTTGGACAAATTACTTAACTCAGGTTTTTTCATCTCTGAAATGGGGGTAATAATGTCAAACAGTATTGTTAAGAAGATTAAATGAAAAAAATTTATGCTAAGTGCCTGATGCATATGAAGCACTTAAATGAACCTTAGAAAATTTCTGATTAACTGGGTTTCTGGTTTACCAAAGTAAATTTTTTAAAAGTACGTATTTTATAAGCCCCTTTTGAAAATCTTTCTTAAATGTGTTAGTCTACTTTCTTCAACTCACTGACCACAAAGCACTGACTCTTGACTTATTTTGAGCTGAGCATTGAAAGGTGATTAGAAGTTAGCGGGGCGGGAAACTGAGGAATAACATTACAGACAGGGGAAGCAGTGCAGGCAGAGAAACAAAGAGCGTCCACAGATCGGCCAGCAGCAGTGTGACTGGGTGTGGGTGAGAGAAGAGGAAGCAGGAAGAGCTTGCCAGAGCCAGCTAGGAAGGAGCCTAAAAGGCCAGGCTAAGGGAGCTGGACTTTATGTTATAGTATGGGATAAGGCCAAGAAAAGTTTTGCATAGAGGAGTGATCTGGTCAGATATAAACAGTAGAAAGCTGGCTGGTAAAGTTATATGAGGGATGGATTGAAGAAGGTAAGAGGCAAGGAGGTTACCAGCCTTGGTAATAGAGCAATTATTGTCCTGAACAAGGGCAGCAGGAATTAGAGGGAGATGGGCAAGTATAGGCTGTTTCAGGGGTAGGATCATGGAGGCCTAGGGGGACCTGGCTCCTGGAACCATCTGAATGTGGGAAATGAGGAAAAGATGATAGAAAGGGTCAAGATCGATTCTGCATTTTGATTTGAGCCACTGGGTGGGCAGGGAATACAGTAGAGAGAAATGGTTTGAAATAAAAACTAGGGTTTGGACATTCAATGTCAAATAATACAGATGTAATAATAATAATAGCTTATATTTATTGAGAGTTTATCATATGTCCAGTACCATTATAAGTACCAACTCATATTAAAGAATAACCCTGTGAGGCAGGTGCTATTGCCATCCCTCTTTTACAGACACTTAGCTCACTTTTGGTACTTGGACCAGGGTCATAGTTAGTATTTGGCAGTGCTGGGACTTGAACCGAGGTAGTCTGTCTCTACAGTCCGTGCATTGAACCGTGGTGCTGTACTGCTTTTCAGTGTCCTTAAATTGATGATTGAAGATCTTGCCATTCTATTGGGTTGTTGTGCTGTATAATTCTAGTAAGTCAGCACTCAAAATTACAAGAGTGGAAGAAGCTGGAATTGCATTCATAGAACTAATACTTATAGAACTAATACTTACTCAGTATTTTATCCATTCCCTACCCCACTCCCCAGATCTCCTGGAAGATGACCTGTGATGAAATGTATTAAATTAGTTTGGTTTATACGCCACTTTCCACTTTGGTGATGAAATGTATTAAATTAGTTTGGTTTATACGCCACTTTGAACATTCAGATTGACTGAAGATTCCTGACAACTGAGTTCTACTTGGTTACAGTTTGGTGACATTGAGATGAGATCAGGACAGTATCCAAGGTCATTTCCTGTCCAGTTGAGGTATCACCATGCTTTAAGATAGTTTCTGCAGAAAATGTTTCTATTTTGAATTAACAGAAAGAGCAGACAGTCTCAAAGATTAGCTGAGTGGTCTGGGGAAGCTTGAACATTTCAGAATAACATAAAAGGTCTGAATTGCAGTATATGAGAGAAATAGAACAGTTCTACCCAGAGGAGAAATGTTGCAGCTATTTAGGTGAAATCTACAGTCATTCAATCTGATAATAACTAGTGTGCAAAAAGCATCCAACATTTATAGGCAACTGTGCTGTGGAGGAAGGCCAGAAATAGTACTGTCCCTGACCTTGAGGAGCACACCATTCAGAAATGTTGCAGCTATTTAGGTGAAATCTACAGTCATTCAATCTGATAATAACTAGTGTGCGAAAAGCATCCAACATTTATAGGCAACTGTGCTGTGGAGGAAGGCCAGAAATAGTACTGTCCCTGACCTTGAGGAGCACACCATTTAGTTGAAGAGAAAATATGTACCCAGATATCTAACACCAACCTCATACTTGCAAGTGCAGAATAATGAAGTGCTGATGGAGTAAGCAGAGGGTGACAAGGAATTCATTCCATCTTCTCATTTAAAACTTTTTTCTTGATCAACTCTCATGTGTCAGTTACTGTATTAGGCACTAACAGATCTATAATAATAGTTTTTTTGAGCATCTCAGTTGTCTTGCATTGTGCTCAGTGCTTTGTACAGATCATCTTTATCCTCAGAGCAACCCAGTGAGGGGGAGACTATTATTACCCCTACTTTACAGATGAGGAAACTGAGGCATAGGAAGATTAAGGAACTAATTCAAGGTCACACTACTCATAAGCAGCAGTGCTGGGCTATGGACCCAGGAGTCTAACACTCTTAGACACTGCACTGCTTCAGAAATAACTAAATTCTGGTCCTCATGACCAGGAAATTCAAATAAGAGATACACCTGACTCATCATAGCACACTCAGTGCGTGCTGGGAGGTGTACACAGCCACCAGGGTGTCAAGGAGGTTGCACGTCTTGAAATCAAATATCATTTTAGGGAAACCGAATTTGGATGACCATGCAGTGATTATTTGCCATGACTTCTTATTTTAAAAGAAAGAATTATTCCTCTTTCAAGGGTTTGCTAATTACGTAGCAATCTCATACTGTCTAAGAATAGGGTCTGCCTAAATATTGGCAAAAATATGTATTTTTTCCTGCTTTAGCTGTCTTATTGATCTTGTTTTATTTCACATCCTTTTGCATCTTTGTGGCTTGTTTATTGGCGGGTTTCTATTTAGCCAAATTTGACGGTAGTGTGTTCTTCCAGTTGGCTCTATGCCATCCCCTAAGGCATATTCAAAGGTGGAGAGAAAATAAATGTGTATGTGCTACTGAGAGGGAAAAATAAAGAATTTCCCTAAAAGATGTAATATGTGTTTAGGATTGCACGATGACAGCAAATATAATTTGGCACCTCAGAATACAGACATGACAGAGATGTGTAGTACTCCACAGAAAGAAGACCCTCTTACAGCTTCAAAAAGAGGAGAATATATGGTATTTTTAATTCCCCAGGAAATGCAAATTAGCCAGAAACATCAATCCATATAAAAATCAAATACCGTTTCTGAAAGAAGACACTAATGCTTTGCCTTTCTTTTAAATTTACTACTCAAGTTCTTTTGGATTCTTGGCACATCTGTCTGTCATCTAGCCAGGTTATGCTGAGTCCAGATAAGGATACATGAATAGGGGCAGCCGGCTAGCTCAGGTGGCTAAAGCGTGGTACTGATAACACCAAGGTCCAGGGTTCAATCCCTGCACCAGCCAGCTGCAAAAAAAAAAAAGAATACGTCGATGATTTTACTTGCTGTTGGCCTAGCTGAGCTTGCTTTACAAATCCTGAACTTTGCAGTGTAGAAAATTTGAATCTGAAGACAGAGAAAGACAATGGAAACTATGTTCACTGTGACTCAGAGACCCTAAGTCACTACCAGTCATTATAGTCGTTTCCCAGCCAGTCTTCCAAATTTTTTTTACTCTTTCTTCCCAGCTTGTAGGGGGGAAGGGTAGATCTAGACCAAAAAACATGTTTGGACTTCTTATTATACTTTTAAATATCTTTTCAGGGAGAAAAATACCACAAATTTAAAATGCTAAATATTTATTATTATTTATCCTGTTCTACGCCTTATAAAGATCAATATATAAGGAAGAAGTAAGATACCTCCAGAAGTTAGAAATAGGATTGTAATAGTAATAATTGAAGTCCTTTGCAGAAATGACCCAAGAACATAGCCTGAATCAGTTCGGAAATGCCTGCATTTAATGGAAGTGGTGTAGTTATCCTGAGAATTCAAAAGTAATTTAAAGTAAAAGAGATGAAACTTAATCACTGTATTCTGTTTTGACTGGGGGAAGACCATATTGATGGGAGCCTAGGAAAAAGTAAGGAAAGGAGGACATAAAGAACAGCAAGAATTTGACATTCTTTATTCCCCCCTGTGCACGAGGAAGAGACACCGGCTCTGTCAGAGGATAAAATCCCACCCGCTAAGAGACAGTCTCTTTTTCAGACTTCCCCGTGGTCTGGATGAGATAATACTCACTAACAGTAGCTGTAATTAATTAGGCACCTACTATATTCCAGGCTCTGGGTTGGGTTCTTTTTTGTAGTGTATCATCTCCATTTTATAAATAAGGAAACTGGGGCTCAGAGGGGTTAAATGATTTGCCTAAGGCTACACAGCTAATGAGTTAGGAGAGCTGGGATTTCAATCTGGAGCTTCTGACTTTGAATGCTTTACTTGATTCATTTCTTTGTTTAAAAAAAAAAAAAAGAGTGCCAATTACGTGTCAGGAACTGTTCTAAATATTAGGATACAGTGGTAAACAAAATAGCCAAAAATCCTTGCCCTCATGGAGCTTATATTGTAGTGAAGGGAGACAAACAAACAAATACAATATTTAGTCCATCAATTGGTGATAAATTATGATAAAGCAGAGATGGTTACTAGGGAACGCCAGGGTGAGAAGTTGCAGCTTTCAACTGGGCAGACAAGGAAGGTGGCACTGAGAAGGCAGCCTGCAGGGGTGGATGAGGGTCAGGGATAACTGGGGAAGAGCAGCGTGGCCGGGCGTAGAAGATCTCTTCAGTTCTCCTTTGCTCTCCCCCGCCTGCCCACATCCCTTGCCCTGACTCCAGGCCCACCAGCCACCTTTCCAGTTACTAATCCAGGTCCCCATGTGCCCTCAGTCTGGTAGGAGCTATGTTGAATGACATGGTTACTAGAAAGCCATATTCCCCAGGATTGGTTAAAAAATTGGTATCTCATCTATGTAGCAATCCCTGGTAAGGTCACTTAGGGTGAGTCAGTCTCTAAGAAATGATCCCTCCAGTGTTCAGAGCCCAGGAAAGATGTGGTCACTGGAGGCAGTAAGGAGTCCGAGCTTTGCAGTCAGCTGGGACTGGGTTCAGGCCGTAAGGTCACTTAGGGTGAGTCAGTCTCTAAGAAATGATCCCTCCAGTGTTCAGAGCCCAGGGTAGATGTGGTCACTGGAGGCAGTAAGGAGTTCGGGCTTTGCAGTCAGCTGGGACTGGGTTCAGGCCTTGGTTCCACTGCACCTGTGATGCCAGGTGAGTTTTCCTCAGCCTCTCCCAGCATCAGTTCCTCATCCCTGAAGATAAACACACTCACCACACAGGGTGGCTGTGTGAGCATGGAAGTGGCGATGTGTACAAGCTCTGGGCATGACACTCGTTCCACCCCGGGCCTTTGCTGGGTAGCCAGGTGGCCTCCCTAGTTGGTGTCTCTTCTGTCTTTCCATAGGATAAAATCTCTCAGCGTATGTTCCTGCTGCGTTCTTGCTCTTCCTTCTGCTCACATAGTGCTTCGTGTACTTCTGCTTGTTGACGTTGTCCCATAGTTATTTTTAATACCTGCGGTGTGATACAAGAGTGTGCTAGACTTGGCTGTAGAACGTCCGCTTCAGAATCTTGTTCTGCAATTTTATCAGCTCTGCAACCTGGGATAAATCACTTAGCCTCTCTGAATCTCTTTCTGTATCTGTAAAATGAGGGGAGTGGACTATGCAATGCCTAAGGTTCCTCTTTTCCTGCCCATGAGACAAGGGTCACAATCAGATAGGCTGCAGACAGGTTTTTTAGTCTGCTCAACAATTTTAAAGCATTAAGTTTGGGATCCTTGCCATTTACTTACCAATTCCAATTTAGGAATTTACCAATTAGGAAATAATCACACAAGTGTACAAAGATGTGTATACAAAGATGTACAAGGATGCCCATTTTTTTTAAAACATTCCTTTCAATAGTGAGGGCCAAAAGCAACTTTCGATATTGTGATTTATAATAATAGATATACATATTTTTTGTTTGTTTTAAAAAGATGACCGGTAAGGGGATCTTAACCCTTGACTTGGTGTTGTCAGCACCACGCTCAGCCAGTGAGCGAACCGGCCATCCCTATATGGGATCCGAACCTGTAGCCTTGGTGTTATCAGCACCGCACTCTCCCGAGTGAGCCACGGGCCGGCCCAAGATATACATATTTTTATTTTGGTGTTCATTCCCAGTTCCTGGCACTGAGCTCCTAAAACTCTTGTGACTTCCTGAGCAGTAGGGGTGCTAAGAGGATCTTTTGTTCTAATATTTGGTCTTGGACCCTGGTTGCTGACACAGAGCTCCCAATCCCTTGGAATCTCCAAGGAGATAGGAGCATCTTTTCTAATGATGCAACTCTTTTTTTTTTTAAAGATGACCGGTAAGGGGATCTCAACCCTTGGCTTGGTGTTGTCAGCACCACGCTCAGCCAGTGATCCAACCAGCCATCCCTACATAGGATCCGAACCTGTAGCCTTGGTGTTATCAGCACCGCACTCTCCTGACTGAGCCACGGGCCGGCCCTCTAATGATGCAACTCTTAATAGGCTCCTGGATGTGGATGGTCACCAGAAAGACCAAGCCATGATTAGAAGCTTATAAGTTTCAGCCCCACCTGTGTCCTACAGGAAGGGTGAGGGGCTAGAGATTGAGTTAATAGTTGATCACACCTACATGATGAAGCCTCCATAAAAATCCTTGAACTACTATTGGGTTCAAGAGCTTCCAGGTTGCTGAACACATTGAGGTGCCTGCTGCATGACATGCCCAAAGAGGGCATGGAAGCTCTGTGTGCACCCTTTCCTGTACCTTGCCCTATGCATCTCTTCCATCTGGCTATCCATCTGTGTCCTTTGTAGTATCCTTTGTAATAAATGGGTGAACATAAGTAAATTGCTTCCCTGAGTTCTGTGAGCTGCTCTAGCAAATTAATCGAACCCAAGGAGGGGGTCATGGGGACTCTTGGGTTTTGGCCAGTTGGTTAGGGGTCTGGGTCACAACCTGGGACTTGCGACCAGCATCTGAAGTGGAAGCAGTCTTGTGGGACTGAACCCTTAACGTGTGGGAGCTGACGTTGTCTCCAGGTAGAGAGTGAGAATTTAATTGAATTATAGGACACCCATTGGTGTCTGCTGGAGAGTTTCTTGGTGGGTGGGGGGAAACCCCACACATATGGTGTCAGAAGTGCTGTGTTAAGTGTGTGAGTGTCAGAGTAGGAAAAACAGTTTGGTTTAGGAGAAACAGTTTGGTTTTTCCTATCTCTTACACAGCTTCAATGTGCAAAATAAAAAATTGGTTAAACAGATTTTTGGCCTGGTTTCAGTGAGCTCCCATTATGTGCCAAGCTGTGTTCTGGATACATCAGTGAACTAAATGAAGATTCCTGCCTTCATGAGGCTTAGACTTTAGAAGGAGAAGACAGATGATAACCAATCGGCAGGAAAAGGAAAGTGTGTGGAATGTTAGAAGACGGTAAGCACCATGGAACAGAGAAAGTGAGGAGATTATGGAGGACCCTGAGTTTGTGAGCACAGTTTAAATATGGTGCCGATGTAGGCCTCATGGAGAGGACTGAAGTTGGTGAGGGAGTCAGTATGCAGACAGCAGGGACAAGCACACTCCAAGCAAGAGGAACAGCCAGTGCAAAGGCCCTGAGGCAGGAGCATGCCAGTATGTTCAACAAACAGCAAGGGTGCCGGGAGCTGGAGCAAGCTGCATGTGAGGTGTAGGAGAGGAAGGAAGGCGAAGGGGAACCCAGGGCCAAATTACAAAGAATCTTGGTGGCTTTTGTGAGGATTGTGGATTTTATTCCAAGTGAAACGGGTAAGTCTTTGCAGAGTTTGGGTAGAAGAGTGATGTGATCCTTTTTTACATTTTAGATGGAACAGTCTGATTAAGAATAGGCTGTGGGGGGACAGGGAGAAACAGGGAGACCATTTAGGAGGTTATTGCAGCAACCCGGGCAAGAGAGGTGGTGATGACCGAGAGGAGAGTGTGATGAAAGTGGTGGAAAACGGTCGAGGCCTGGCTGATGCTGAAGAGAGGACCACCAGGACTTGCTGGCACATTAGATGTGGGGTGCAAGAGCCGAGAGGCGCCGAAGATAACGCTCCTGATTTTTGGACCAGCCAGCCGCAAAAAAAAAAGGAAAAAGATTTTTGTCCTGGGTAATTGGGACGATAGAGCCACCATCAACTGAAATTGCAGAGGTGCGGGTGGAACCAGGTTTGTGGGAGGAGATCAGGAGTTTGTTTTTGGAAATGTTAAGGTTGAGAAGTCTAGTAGTGTTTTAGTCCATTATCGTTGCTTATAACAGGATACTTGGAACTGGGTAATTTGTAAGAAAATGAAATTTGCTTACAGTTTATGAAGCTGGGAAGACCACAATCCAGGGAGCACATCAGGTGAGGTGAACCTTTGGCAATGCAGAGTGTCACATGGCAGAGTGGCAGAGCGGAGAGAGAGAGAGCTCCTCACGTACTCCCCTTTTAAAGCCCTCAGAACCACACCCAGGACCACTATTTTTAATCCATTCACTAGGCATGGTCCTCAGAATCTAATCACCTCTTCAAGGCCCCACCTTTCAATTACCTTAATAGGATTTCCCACCCTCTTAACAGTCACAGTGGGGATCAAGCTACTAATACATAAAATCTGGGGGGCACAGTCCATACCAAGTAGACATCCAAGAGAGAACGTATATTTATTGGCTATTAATATTTAATGTGTCTCCAGTATTTAACAAAGTAACTGGCCCTCCAAATATATTGGTTGAATGAAAAAACAAGAAACATTATTCAAGTATTAAGTAAAACAAGTATCAGACGATCCCATTTTATGTGTACACGTACACATACACACACATTTGTGTTGAGAAAAGGAAAAACAGATACCAAAATATTAACAGTGGCCATATGGGATGTGGGTTTTTGAGTGACTTTAATTTAATTTCTTTCTCTTTTCTGAGAATCTATATTGCCTAATATCTCTATAAAGTAATGTATTAAAAGGGACACAGGTTCCTGAGGGTGAGAAGGCTATGACTTTCTTCTATCGATAAATC
>NW_007726954.1:257692-258604 GCF_000696425.1 Galeopterus variegatus | reverse complement strand
ACACAGTCCATACCAAGTAGACATCCAAGAGAGAACGTATATTTATTGGCTATTAATATTTAATGTGTCTCCAGTATTTAGCAAAGTAACTGGCCCTCCAAATATATTGGTTGAATGAAAAAACAAGAAACATTATTCAAGTATTAAAACAAGTATCAGACGATCCCATTTTATGTGTACACGTACACATACACACACATTTGTGTTGAGAAAAGGAAAAACAGATACCAAAATATTAACAGTGGCCATATGGGATGTGGGTTTTTGAGTGACTTTAATTTAATTTCTTTCTCTTTTCTGAGAATCTATATTGCCTAATATCTCTATAAAGTAATGTATTAAAAGGGACACAGGTTCCTGAGGGTGAGAAGGCTATGACTTTCTTCTATCGATAAATCATAGTTTTTTAAAGCATTGCCGGGGCATTGTACCCTTAGATTGTTTATAGGTTTTTGTTTATGAATAGGAATGCTGTGTACAAATTGCTCTTTTTTCCTCTTGAAGTATTTTTTCATAATCTATTCCCAAAATTAGGAAGGGGCTGACCAGTTAGTTGAGTTGCCTAGAGTGTGGTGGTGTAACACCAAGGTCAAAGGTTCAGAGCCCCATACTGGCTAGCTGCCAAAAAAATAAAATAACAGGTTGAAAGATATAAAGATTGATAACTCTTCTTAAATATTGCCAGATTGCAGAAAAACTGAACCCACCTAGAGTTCCAGCAGTTAAAGATTGCTGGACAGTCTATTAGGAAAGATGTTCCCTCCTAGCAGCATTTTTTCCAGCTGCCATAGGGGCATAAAAGGCTTCATGTAGTTCTTCCATCCTTTGCAGGTGTAGGAATTGGCGTGGTTCATGCTGGCTATGAGAGACGCCTGGCCCATCACCTGGGAGCACACAGCACACCCTCTATCC
>NW_007726954.1:256150-256890 GCF_000696425.1 Galeopterus variegatus | reverse complement strand
CGGGCAGGAGCGCCGCTGCGCTTCCCAAGCGGCGCACTATCCAGTGCGCCACCGGGCCAGCTGAAACTAAATCTTTTAAATGAAGTCTGTAGGATAATTGAAATAGATGAAATATAGGGACTGAAAGAACTCATTCATGTTAATAACCATCTTGCAGATTTTACACTGTCATAGGCATCAGAGCCTAAAATGACACTATGTTCTAAACAAAAAATTAGATCACATGGTAGGATGAAGGATTTCTTTTTGACTTGTGAATTTGTTCATGTGAAGGTATTTGTCTTATGAAAATATTCAAGTTAAATTACATTTGGTTATATATTTAATCATCACATCTGTAGAAAATACCAGATTCCATGATATCAAATATTGTTTTGGGAACTTTAAAAACTCATAGTGATGCAGCAACAAGAAAGAATTTTACAAAGGAAAGGTTGAGGTGAAGAAGTCAGACACAAAGAGTTCATACTAGTTTATGATTTTTATATTGAAGAAGCACCTAATTTTTTCCCCCCCAGCATCTTAGGTTAGGGATTAAAGGAACAAGGAAAAAACTCTTATTTTGCTTTAAAGGATTCATTCTTTTAACAATACCAGCGAGAGTAAACATATAAAAATTTCCATCATCCAGTATTTCTTTATGAGTCAGAAAAATAAAAATAAATTTAAGGGCCGGCCTGGTGGCGCACTCGGTAGAGTGCGGCGCTTGGGAGCGCAGCGGCGCTCCCGCCGAGGGTTCA
>NW_007726954.1:252935-254730 GCF_000696425.1 Galeopterus variegatus | reverse complement strand
TATGAAGTAATCATTGGTGAGGGGGAGAAGATGAGGTTGAGGGGTTAGCAGGAATCTCACCGTGAGAGCATCGGAGCACCTCCGCGCCCCTTTAAGGAACTTTGGCCTGTCCTGCAGGGGAAGGAGCTATTGTAAGGGTTTGAGGAATGCAATGATCAGATTTGGGTGGCTTTTTGTTTTTTGTTTTTTAAAGATGACCGTTAAGGAGATCTTAACCCTTGACTTGGTGTTGTCAGCACCATGCTCTCCCAAGTGAGCTAACCAGCCATCCCTATATAGAATCCGAACCCATGGCCTTATGTTATCATCACCACACTCTCCCAAGTGAGCCACGGGCTGGCCCTCAGATTTGGGTTTTATATAGATCTTTCTGGATACAGTGTATACCATAATTTTTTTTTAATTAGTAAAAAAATTTCTAGCTAGAAATTTAGTTTATTCATGTTTTTAATTTGTTTTCTCAGTAGGAATATGGTAAGACATAAACAGGGAAAAAGTAACAATTCAGATGGCACTAAATGAAATTATGTAATATATAAATGGGGTGGGCCACCTTATTTTTATTTAAGCCATTTAAATAGGGCAACTGTTGCATTATCTTCTGTGGTTTAGGAGGTTAAGTGCACTCCATAAATTAAGCAAGAACCAACTTCAGAAGTTCAGTTTTTATAACATGGTCAGTTATTGTTCCAGACAGGATTATGATTTCAGTTTGTAACAAATGAAACAAATGAAAATATGCAATCAACAAAAATGATAAATTTTTTAAGTGATAGATATGCAAATTACCCTGATTTGATCATTGTGCTATGTGTACATACATTGAAACATCACATTGTACTCCACAAATATGAATGATTATTATGTCAATTATAAATAAATAAAAAGCAGTCTGGCTGGTTAGAGCTCGGTCTTGTAACACCAAGGTCAGGGATTCGGTTCTTCGTGCCAGCCAGCCACCAACATAAATTGATAAATAGAAAGATAGCCAAAAAGAAAGTGTGAAATTAGTATCTTTGTCCTTTTAATAGTTTTAGTCAAATGGATACAAAAAGATTAGTTGTCTGTATTTTTTATTTTTCACAAGCAATCTTTTACATGTACTTGATTTATTTATCTCTTCACTGGAGTATAGTACAGTTGGTAAGAACAGAATATTGAAACTAACATTTTATTTTCAATTTAAGGTTACAAATAAAAATTATGTCAGATTCCTCTCTGGCTGGCAGCAAGAGAATAAACCTCATGTCCTTCTGTTTGACCAAATGCCCATTGTGCCACTAGTATACAAGGTACTTTATATTATTTATTCATGTTTTTAATTTGTCCTACTTTATATTTATTTGCATTCGTTTGTGGTGTAAGGTTTTCATGTTTTCTGGTGGAAAGTAATCTCTGAGTTAGAACTTGCAGCCTGTTTGACTTTTTTTTTTTTAAAGATGACCGGTAAGGGGATCTTAACCCTTGACTTGGTGTTGTCAGCACCACGCTCACCCAGTGAGCGAACCGGCCATCCCTATATGGGATCCGAACCCGTGGTCCTGGTGCTATCAGCACCGCACTCTCCCGAGTGAGCCACAGGCCAGCCCCTGTTTGACTTTTTTGTAAGGAATAATTTATTCCCTGAGAAATATTACAAGACCTGAAATTTTACTTACCACCATGCACTGAGCACCTGCTGATGCTAGTTTCTCTGCTAGTGTTTTCACACACATGATATCATTTAATCTTCAGAAGAACCCAGTGGTAGAATATTATCCTATTTCATAGATCAAAATGCAAGAGGCTTAGAGTA
>NW_007726954.1:250684-252031 GCF_000696425.1 Galeopterus variegatus | reverse complement strand
AAGAACCCAGTGGTAGAATATTATCCTATTTCATAGATCAAAATGCAAGAGGCTTAGAGTAAGTTGTACATCCTACCCAAGGTCTCAGTACAGCCTGGTGGTAAGTATGCAGTTCCCATTGAAGCCTGACTGCCCTCAGACTGATATGTCCTATGCTGACTTCAGCACACCTCTCATCATCACTGTGACATGAGATGGGAAATAAAAGTGTCCTAACCATTGGCATGGTCACTACCATCTTACGTAGTTGGGGTACAGGTATGATTCCCCAAACATTCCATGCCTCCCATCCAGTAAAGATCTCAATAAGATGATGATTATTTTGCTTTATGTGTGAAAAAAAAGAATTAGTTGTGTGTAGCTTTTTTGGTATAGTTTTTGTGTATGAACACCATAGAAGTCCTGGGAGTGTACAAGGGCGTAGAAGACCCAGTGGGCTCTGTAGGCTGGCATTTATCTCCACCCAGTGATGAGGACAAGTTCTACTTGGTTTGTAATTTAGGTGCTGTGCTGTCAATTTCACTTTCTTTCTCTCTGTTATGCCCTAACAGTTGACTGCTTTTGCATACAAAGATTATTTATCATTTGGATATGTATATGTCGGTTTGAGAGGGGCAGAAGAGATGACGAGGCAGTACAATATCAATGTCTATGCCCCCACCATCTTGATCTTTAAAGAACACATCAATAAGCCTGCCGATGTTATCCAGGTATGTAAGAATCACCTTGCTCCAAGATTGCCTTCCCATTTTATCTTGAGCCTTCCTGTAAATAGCAAAACTGAACAAAGCAGGTGAGGGGGAAAAAGAAACTAGTTTTCAGTTTCTTCCTTCAGATGCACAGAATTTTAAAATGAGTTTGTTTTTTATCTGACTCGATGCTGTTTTGCTTTAAAAAAAATTTTTTTTTTTTACCTCTAAAGTGCTCCTGTTGGAAAATCAATGATCTTTTCCCAAAATAAATTATAAAAATGAATTTAAAAGTTAAATGTAAAACAATAGTTAAAAGGAATAAGAAGAAACCACAAACTAACTGGGAGAACATATAGGTGAATATTTATCTGCTCTTAAAGTGGGGAAGGGTTAAAAGTGTTGGAAAATCTTGATAATTTGACTATAAGTTTTACCTTTTTTTTTTCTTCTTTTTTTTTGGTGGCTGGCCACTATGGGGATCCAAACCCTTAGCATTGGTGTTACAACACCACTCTTTAACCAACTGAGCTAACCGTCGAGCCCCAAGTTTTACATTTTTATGTAAATATTTTTAAATTTAATGTTGAATAAACTGAGGAAATATCTATAACAAACATAACAATATTGATGTCTTTATTTTCTAAAGAACTCCTTT
>NW_007726954.1:246118-249219 GCF_000696425.1 Galeopterus variegatus | reverse complement strand
AAAAAAAAAAAATTAAATCTCACTAGTAATCAGAGAAATGAAAAATGAGCATTTTTTTGTCCATCAAATTATCAAAGATTTTCAAAGGTAAAATTCTCAGTAGTGTTGGGTGTATGGAGCAAGTAGCACTCTTTTTGCCTCGCTGGAGGATGTAGGCTTTCAGAAATGCAATTTGGTAATACTGTATTAATCGCCCAGATGCATGAGTAATCCTGTGTACTTATTATGTGCCAAACACTGTTCTGGGTGCTCAGGGTACAGCAGTGAACAAAATCAACAGAGTTCCTGCCCTTTATCCTTTGGGGAAGACAGTCAGCATAACATAGTCTATTGTAGTAGGTTCTACAGCAGTAAGTGCTGAGGAAGAAAATAAAACAGGGAGGAAGAATACAGAGAATTGGGAGAGGAGGGTTGTAGTTTTAAGGTAGAATAGCCAAGAAGGGTCTCATTAATAAGATGATGCTTGATTAAACACCTAAGGGAGGTGAGATTATCTTTTAGGAATCTATCCTAAGGGAATAGGAACTCAAATAAAGAGTTACAAGGATAGTTAAGTATTATTCATAAGAGCAAAAATTGGGAAAAAATAAATATCTAACAGTAGGCTAATTATTAGTATAATCCCAAACAGGGAATATCATATAGCCATGTAAAATGGCAATTTCAAGAATACTTAAGGATGGGATCGTTTTCATAACATAATGTTAAAACGCAAGCAGGATGCAGAATTGTTTATATAATTTAAACACTGATCCCAGTTTTATAATATACAAATATCTGTATATGCAAAGGAAAAACTGGAAATAAGTACATCAAAACAATAGTAGTGATTATATCNTAATGTTAAAACGCAAGCAGGATGCAGAATTGTTTATATAATTTAAACACTGATCCCAGTTTTATAATATACAAATATCTGTATATGCAAAGGAAAAACTGGAAATAAGTACATCAAAACAATAGTAGTGATTATATCTTGATGATAAAATTATGTATTATTTTAATTTTTGTGTTTTCCAAAATCCCTGTAATGAACATGAATTATTTTATATTTTTTAATGTATTTTTTAAAAAATCAGTAAGGACACTTTGACTCTCTTTCTTTTAAGGGAGGCTAGAATGAGAAGTCCTATAAAATCCCTTATTTCATTCACACAGTATACATTTCATTGCCTACCTGCTTTGTAGCAAATACAGAGCCAGCTCTGACATCAAGAGTTAATCTTTGCCCTCAAGCAATTCAGTCAAGAGAGGAGAGAGACCTAAAGACAGTTTCCATCCACCATAATAGGCAGCTCCCTCGGGTGCCATGTGAACATAGAAGGGAACCTGAGACTGTGGAAATAAGGGAAGGCTGTTCTGTGTGGCAGAACCACGTGGGAAAAGTGGATAGTAGGGAAAGAAGAGCAGGTTTAGGAAAAAGGTAATAAATTCAGCTATGGATATATTGAATTAGAGCCACCTACAGGAAGTATAAGGGGAGATGGCCTTTAGACAATTGGGTATAGGAATCTAGATCTTAGGAAAGGCATATGGGGTGGGGATAGAGATTGGTGGATCATCAGTAAACAGTTACTGGTTGAAATCTTGAGTACAGGTGAGATCTCCCAGCCATAGTTGTAAAGCAAGGAGAGAATGGGGCCAAGGACAAAACTCTGGACAGCCGCCAGCAAATAAAAAGATGGGACACCTGATGGAGAGTGAGAAGGAGCTGAGAGTTAGGAAGAAAATAAATGCCGGCTGTGGCATAGGAAAAAGAAAATAATCTCAATCCAAGGTTCATCGTTGAGGATTTTCTAAATAGCCTTTTAGTAACAGCTTATATTCTTGGGAATTGTATTTATTTATCCCCTGGGAAAATTGTTAATTAAATATATTTGCAAAATTACTGGTACAATGGCTGCTTTACCAACCTACTCTTTATGGATATAAAAATGCACACTTAGTGTAAACTGTATTTTCCCAGCAGCAAGCAGTTTAGTGTAACATTAGTAGCTCCAGGAAATTTGTTTTCATTGCTATGTAGTACGTATGGCCACATTATAATTTATTGATTCATTCTTCTATTGATGGACATTTGGGGGCTTTGAAGAGCAGTGTTGTGTGAGCATCATATGTCCCTCCTGTACCTCAGCAGTTTCTCTAGCACAGCAGTTTTCATTCAGAATGTGGCTCACAGACCCTGGGGAGTCCCAAAGACCCTTCGTAAGGGGTCTGAGAGATCAAAACTGTGTTCATAATAATACCAAGACACATTTTGCCTGTTTCACCATGTCAACATTTGCACTGATGGTGCAAAAGAAATGGTGGGTACAACTGCCGGCGCCTGGGCACAAGTCAAGGCAGGGGCACCAGGCTGCCAGTAGTCATTGTGTTCTCCACCCCCAAGCACTGGCAGTAGAAACAACCAGAAACAAAGCTAATTTCACTTCATGTCCTTGATGAAGCAATAAGTAGTATTAATTTTATTAAACCATGACCCTTGAATACACGTCTCTTTGGTATTTTTAATACCCTCCGTGGTAACACAGGAAGCGTGCATAAAGCCCTTCTGCTGCATGCCAGAATGCAAAGGTTGTCCTCAGGACCAGTGCTTACCTTGGGCGTTTCTAACTAGCCACTTTTCATAATGGAACATCATTTCTACTTGAAAGAATCACTGACAGACAACTATGGTTATCTAGACTTGGATATTTGACAGACATTTTCTCAAAAATGAGTGAAGTGACCCTGGCACTTTAAGAAAAACAACTGATGATATTTGTTGCCAGTGATAAAATCCAGGCTTCCAAGAAAATTAGGCTTTTGAAAAATTTGTATTGGCTATCATGTTAAATTCCATCTGTCAAAACAAACCAAAAAAAAAAAAAAAACTTACTGGGGTTTCACTGGGTTTGTACTGATTTTTTTTTTTTTTAAAGACGATCGGTAATGGGATCTTAACCCTCGACTTGGTGTCAGCACCACACTCTCCCAAGTGAGCCACGGGCCTACCCTTGTTCTGATTCTTTAAATCAGTTTGGGGAGAATAGTCATCTTTAAAATTGAGCCTTCCAACCTATGACCGTAATATAATCTGTTTCATTTGTTTAGGTCTTCTG
>NW_007726954.1:243649-245380 GCF_000696425.1 Galeopterus variegatus | reverse complement strand
AAAATTGAGCCTTCCAACCTATGACCGTAATATAATCTGTTTCATTTGTTTAGGTCTTCTGTAATGTGTCACCATAAGATTTTACAGTTTTCTCTGTGAAGAAATTTTTTTCCAGCTTATTTCTAGGTACCTCATTTTTTTTTTATACTATTGAAAAGGGTATCTTTTTTTATTACATGTTCTGTTTGCTGGTATAAGTAATACAATTGATTTTTAAATATTGACTTTGTATCATCCAGCAACTTTGCTAAACTCTCTTACTGGTTTAAATAATTTATCTGTACCATCCCTTGGATTTGCTAAGTACACAATCATATCATCTGAAATTAATGACAATTTCGCTGCTTCTTTTTCTAGCCCTTAATATTCTTTTTCTTACCTTACTATGGCCTCTCGTATGATGTGGACTAGAAGTGTAGTAATGGGAGGCATCCTTGTTCTTGATCTCAAAGATAGAGCAAGGCTTTCAGCATTTCCCCAATAAGTATGTTTGTAAAAAGCTTATTTTGGATATTCTGTATTAGATTAAAGAAGTTTCCTCTATTCCTTGTTGACTAAGGATTGTAACCACGAATGATATGGATTTTTATCAAATGTTTTCTTCACATTTGTTGGATTATCCTGTGGTTTTTCTTCTTTAACCTTTAATCTGCTGTAGTGTGCTGGCTCATTAACTCATTTTCTAATGTGACACATAACTTGCATTCATGAGACAAATCCAATGGGATCATGATTTATATTATGTTTTCAGTGTATTGCTGGATTCAGTTTGCTAACATTCTGTTTAGGGCTGCATTTATGTTCAGAAATGAGATTGACTTCTGACTTCTCTTTGTCATGATGCCCATGTGGGGCTTTGGCATCATGAAATGAGTTGAGGTATTCTCAGGGAGACTTTGTATAAGATCGTATTGTCTTCTTTGAAAGTTTGATCAGATGATCTGTAACACCATCTGAGCCTTGTGTTTGGGTTTTCAGGTTTTGTTTTAAGGAAAGATTTTTCACTACTCATTCAACTTTAATGGTTATAGAACTATTTGGGTTTTCTACTTTTTTAGATCTTGCCATATTTTTCCAGAAATTTTTCCATTTCAT
Source organism: Galeopterus variegatus (assembly GCF_000696425.1). NCBI lineage: Eukaryota > Metazoa > Chordata > Mammalia > Dermoptera > Cynocephalidae > Galeopterus > Galeopterus variegatus. Next base: position 244,285 of record NW_007726954.1, on the reverse strand, counting down.
CTAAATTTTCAAATTTAACTTTTTTTTAACTTGTGCAACATAGATAGTGATTCCTTTCCATCAACCTTGATAATGGTTATTTGTGCTTTTTCTTTTGTTTTCATGATTTGTTTTACCAGAGGCTTGTCAATTTCATTAGCTTCTACAAAGATTCAGTTTTCATTTTGTTAATTCTTCTTATATTTTGGTTGTTTCATTAATTTATACCTTTATCTGTATTATTTCCTTCTTCCTACTTTTATATTTTTGCTGTTTCTTTTTAACTTCTTAACATGGATATTTAGCTTATTAATTTCTTTTCTACCAGATTAATTTGGGGGGGTTAAGTATTTATTCACAAAGTTGTTACTACTACAACTGCTTTTAAAATATAGCAAAAAAGGGTCATTTACTATTCTCAGAAGTGGCACATACGTAGCATAGAAAAAATCTATAGTCAGTTAAACTATTAAGGCAGATAACTGAAAATTATTAAGTGACATTTGCAGTGCTCCCTAAACAGGAAATAAAAATTTATTTATTCATAGAAATTTGATTATTTTATATTAATGACTATTTTAAAAAAAGACTTGTGAAAGATAACCACAGGCTTCGAAAAATATTTTACAATAGCAAACAAATTTTCAAATTTACATT
>NW_007726954.1:229121-242847 GCF_000696425.1 Galeopterus variegatus | reverse complement strand
CCTATATAGGATCCGAACCCATGGCCTTGGTGTTATCAGCACCACACTCTCCCGAGTGAGCCACGGGCCGGCCCTGCATTCCAGAGTTTTGATAAATAATAGTTTTATCAATCATTCAAACTCAAAATATTTAAATTTTGAATTTGAATCTGATATGCTTTCTTCTTAGATCAATGGTTTGTTCAAAGTATGTTTCTTAATTTCCAAACAGAAAAGGAAATGTTTGCATTTCTGGCTTGCATTTTCTTTTTTTTTTTTTTATTGAATCAAAATTGATTATACATATTTTGGGGGTTCAACATTGAGATACGTTGATCAAATCAATATTACTAGCATATGTATTGTTACAAATCATACTTACTCTTTATGCCCCTTGTCCAATCTCTCCCCATCCCCCTCTCTCTCCTCCCTCCCACCTCTGCTAACCCTAGATTTCTTCTCTCCTTCTGAAAGAATAATGGTTACTCTGTTGATTTGTCGCCTAGATGATCTGTCCAATGCTGAGAGGTGTGATCAGGTCCCCCAATGTTATCTTAGAGCAGATGCTTCTTCTGTCACTCTGGAATGGGCTTTGTGGGGAGAGACATCCTCTTCTTATCTTTATCTCTGCTGGTGACTCCCCTTGCGTGAATGCACTCCAGTGGCTGGCAGACCATCTACGTGGTGGTTGTGACGTCTAGTCACTTTCACAGCAGCCATGGTTATTGTGATGGCTGTGGTGGGCCACCCACATGCAGGTGATGTTTTTGGCATGCTCCTTGGTGCTGGCGGTGTACCTGGTTGTGAGGGGGATCCAGTCCCCAGCTCCATGCCTTGGGTCCTTGGGCATGCCCTGAGATGCTGGCATGGCGTGCCTGGTTGTAGGAAGGGGGTCCAGACCCCAGCTCCATCCCTCGGGTCCCCTGGCAGGCCCTGAGGCGCTGGCTGGCTTGCATTTTATATTGAGTTCTAGATTATTCACATTGTGGTCAGAATACCTGCTGTACATGATTTCAATCCTTTGAAAGTATGAAAGTTAATAATAAAATAGTCATCATATAGGTTGGTAGTCTCCCTTTTATATTTAGTAACATTGTTGCTTTCAGGTTTATCTTTAATTGTTAGTTTGCTACAAATTTTAAATGGAAATAAATTTGTCTGAAATTCACAATGATTGACTTTTTAAATCTATCAGCATAAAACAGTGTAGAAAAGTTCTCCAGTGGAGAGAGCACTTGATTTTTCCTTTGACTGGAATAGCTACATTATTGTTGTCAGCCCTGCATTGTTGAAATAGATCACCATGTGTTTATTCGCTCAAATAAGTCTGTCTTATTTGGTTATATTACTTTAGCTGGGGTCAGCCACATGTTTATTAAGCTTGTAAGTTAAACCCATTTGCAGTGAGAAAACTGAATAAAAACCAACTATTTCTTGGTTTTTCTCCAGGCCCGAGGTATGAAGAAGCAAGTCATCGATGACTTCATCACACAAAACAAGTATTTATTGGCAGCCAGGCTCACCAGCCAGAAGTTGTTCCATGAGCTCTGCCCCGTGAAACGGTCTCATCGACAGAGGAAGTAAGGATCAAGGCTTTGTCTCTGCTTGTCACTGCAATAGAGGGGCTGTGTTGTATTTTACTACAGGGCAATTAAACATCTACCCTGTGACAGTTTGTTTTTCATTTAACAACTATTGATTAATGACTGATGATAGTGGGGTGTATTAGTCCAGGTTGTCTTAGCAACAAGTTGTTAGATGTGCCAGCTTGGCGTAGGGGTCAGAGAAGATCTCCCTAAGGTATAACACTTTAGCTGAGTCCTGGAGGATGAGCAGCCATTAGCCAGGTGTCAGGGAAAGACTGGGTCACTTTAAGGAAGCACAGAGTATGAGAATTACTATCCCAGCTAGAGCACTCCATGCGGGGTGAGTCTTTGGAGGTCTTAGAGAGGAGCCAGGATAACGATTAAACAGTAGGGAAGTGTAGAGTACTGAGGGAATGTTAAAATAATTAGCTGGGAATTAAGAAGGCTAAGGTAAACTTATGCAATAAAGTATATGGAGAGTGTCTAAAAAGTGGGAAAAAGGGAAAATATTGATTATACTTTTCTCAGATTAATGAATCAGTGGCTTTAAATTTAGGAGTATTTCATCTGTAAGAGGTATGTGGATATGAAAGGAAGACATATCCATCATATTATTTGGGGGTTTTTTTGTTTGTTTTTTGTTTTTTGGGGGGGGGTTTTGTCCTTTTTGAGACCGCCGCACCACGCTCAGCCAGTGAGCGCACCGGTCATCCCTATATAGGATCCGAACCCGCGGCGAGAGCGCTGCCACGCTCCCAGCGCCACACTCTCCCGAGTGCGCCACGGGCTCAGCCCCATCATATTATTTGAAAATATAACTAAAATATTGTATAGAATAAAGAATTTCCCTGTGTTTCTAGACTTTTCAGGTTCCTTTATAGTCTAAGACAGAAGAAAGAAAGATTTTAATTAGATTTAAAAAAAGCAATATCCTAGATCGTAAGGATTGTTTACACAGCCTTCAAAATTTATCCCAAATCCTCACACTTCTCGCTGTTTTCCTACTGCTGCCCTAGAACAGGCCACCACCGTCTCCCATCAAGACCTCCGTGGCAGCCTTCTAACTCGTCTCTCTACCCCACTCCACTCTCAGACCTCCCAGTCAGTTCTCCACACATCAGCCACTGATCTTAAAGATGCAAATCAGATCGAGTCACTCTCCATCTCCTGGGTCTTTGCACTTGTAGTTCTGTCTGCCTGGGATGCTCTGACCAACCTAACAGTATGATTCCACCCTACTCTGGCCTCTCTCTCCTCTTCTTCTTTTTTTTTTTTTTCTCTCACAGCTCTTGTTGTTACCTGTCATGATATAACTATTTATTTGTTGTCTGTCTTCCCCACTGGAATATAAGATCCATGAGGGCAAAAATGTTGTGTCTTACCTGGCATATAGTAAGTGCTTAGTAAATATTTGGGGTAATGAATGAATGAATGAATAGCTTAACTTTCCATTGGAACCTTGCAAAGGAAGCTTCAGAATGATGCACAGTGGCTTCTGGTCTAGGATAGTTTTGACCAGCCCTCCCTGTGGTAGAAGAACTGGAACAGATGGTTTCTTTTTTTTTTTCCTTTTTGTCTTTTTTCGTGACCGGTAACGGGATCGCAACCCTCGGTGTCGCGCCCGCACAGCACTCAACCAGTGAGCAGACCGGTCCTTATATGGGATCCGAACCCTCAGCGGGAGCGCCGCCATGCTCCGAAGCGCCGCACTCTACCTTTTTGTCTTTTTTCGTGACCGGTAACGGGATCGCAACCCTCGGTGTCGCGCCCGCACAGCACTCAACCAGTGAGCAGACCGGTCCTTATATGGGATCCGAACCCTCAGCGGGAGCGCCGCCATGCTCCCAAGCGCCGCACTCTACCGAGTGCACCACCGGGCCGGCCCGTGGAACAGATGGTTTCTAAAAGGCTCTTCTGCATCAAGGGTTCAGTGACCGATGCCCTAAAAGAAATTCTTAGATGTCGTGAAGAAGTTGGGTTTGGGGAAAATATCACCAGTCTAGAAAAGAAGCAGGTCATTAATGACTTGGAAATCTCTCATTAGTGACGTCAGCTTTCATTATGCAAAATATATTCACTTCTGTCAGATGAGTGCCTCTTCTTTCTGTCCTTCACTTGCCATCATAGGTTCTAGCCCTGCCCCCAGGGACTGGTTATAAAGTTTTCCCTTTTGTCGTTGTGCAGGTACTGTGTGGTTTTACTGACTGCCGAGGCTACCAAGTTGAGCAAACCCTTTGAGGCGTTTCTGTCCTTTGCGCTGGCAAACACACAAGACACCGTGAGATTCGTGCACGTCTACAGCAGTCGGCAGCGGGAGTTTGCCAGCACCTTAGTGCCAGACAGCGAGGCGTTTCGAGGGAAATCAGCGGTGAGCCACGATTCTCTCCTAATCCCAGGCTCTTCACAAGCACGTGGCACTTGATTTTCTTTCCTCCTTCCTTGGGAATGTTGAATACAGATTCCAAGAAATGTGGAAATTGCTGAAGCCTGCTCTTTAAACAGTCTTTCACCTGGTCATTTCACATCCTAGATTTCAGCCCCGGGTCTCCACAGAAAGCATCTTTGCTATGAGTAAAGGTTAAAGTGCACCAGTCTGTTTCACCAGTTTTTCACTACAGCAGATCTGGTCTTGCAAGATCCTACATCCTAGATTTTATGGATCTTCTTTAGGCCACCAGTAATACCCTTTGGAAATGTACCCCTCCGTGTGCCCCTTTCCCTTATCCTAACTGGTCCCTCCTTTCCCCTCCATTGTCATCACTCCCTATGGAAGCATGAAATTCTCCTCCTCTGACTTTTTGATCATTTGGATAATCACAGAAAATCTCTCTAAAAAACAAAGGTTTCCTTTATCATAATATTAAGTCAGAGGTTATAAACAAAGTCTACTGAAATAAAAGAGCTTTGACTGAACAAAAGCTTTGGGAAGTCGCCATAAAAATAATTTCTTTTGTCGGAAAGATTTAAGTCTCTTGCAAAGATTTTAGATTCATCAGTATTTGTGTTTGAACTTATTGCTGACTTTATTAGACCTTTTTTTCTATCCTCTCTGCAAAAAAAACCAAACTAACTTACCATGCTTTTGAGACTTCTAAGGGTTTTTCTCTCCTTTTCTCCCAGGTGTCTATCTTAGAAAGGCGCAACACAGCAGGAAGGGTGGTATATAAAACCCTGGAAGATGCCTGGACTGGGAGCGAGAGTGATAAATTCGTCCTTCTGGGTTATCTTGACCAACTGCGGAAAGATCCAGCTCTTCTGTCCTCCGAAGCTGTGCTTCCCGACCTGACCGATGAACTTGCCCCTGTGAGCATCATGGCCGGGAAGGACAGGCCGCTGGGAGGGTTCGTGGGCTCACAGAGCCAGTGGCGGGTTCCTGCTAGGAGCCAAGATTCAGCAACAGTACTGAATTGGGATGTGGGGGCTCTCCCTCTGGGGTTCAGTCCTAACCATCGCCCCTTTTCCCTCTCGACAGGTTTTTCTCCTCCGGTGGCTCTACTCTGCTTCCGACTACATCTCAGACTGCTGGGATAGCATATTTCACAGCAACTGGTAGGAATATTGCTAAATCAAACTTCTTTTCTCTCTGTTCATGCCAGTACCACTCTTCTTTTGGAAAGAGCCCATCATCCTTTGATTTTAGAATACACTTGATATGGGCAAGTGGCAGAATGTTTACACATTTTCAACAACTGTTCCCTTTTTTCTGTTTGCTGACTGACCTTTTCCCATTGGTTGGGAAAGGATCACCCTGGCTGCCTTCCAGACAGCAGGGCCTGGGCCTGTCTCCTCATTATGGCGTCTCTGGTGGATAGCACAGGGCCTGACCCACATGGAGACCCGTGTGTAGGTGTACAAACAAATTAGTGAATTAATCAGAGACTGGATCTCCCCCTCCTACCACCGCCAGTAAGACCAGCAGCTCCTGAAGGCCAGAACCACTTCTCCATTCATGCTGTGGTGCCCGACGCCCAGCACAGCACCTGAAAAATGGCAGGCCTTTGATGGGTGTTTGTGAGTGAACAAAACTTTAGAACACCACTCCTAAGTGAAATCTTGAAAGATCAATTTTCTCTCCCTATTATACCCTCTGGGCCATGTCTGAATTATTCTGGCTGGAAAAAAATCAATAAAATGGAAGAAATAATTCCACAGACTTAAGTCACTGATACATCAACATCAGAAGTTCTTCCATGTTTACAATTTAAATCTTTTATTATCCCTGCTATTGTGTCGTTATGCAGAATTTATTAAGCACAGCCTATAAAACTGAGATACAAAATCAAACTTTTAGAATACGCTGTCTGTGAGTTAGAACCCCAAAGAAACAACCTCTACCTTCCTCTCCACCCCCACCCCACACCACCAAAAAAACCCTCTCTTGGTGTGAAATTAGAAAGTGTTTATTGGTGTGAAAGCTTTTTGGTTTGGGTGGTTTTTTTTTCTTTGAGCTGGAGAGAAGAAATCTAAAGCACAGCCCCCCGGGGCTGACGGAATGTGTTCACTTGGTTCTAGGCGGGAAGTGATGCCCCTCCTGTCCCTGATCTTCTCTGCCCTGTTCATCCTCTTCGGCACCGTCATCGTTCAGGCTTTCAGGTAGATGCCCTGAGCCCTCTCAGTGCGACTCTGAAGAGCGAGTCTCAAACCTCTATGGTCATTTGTATACTCTTTCTGTAAAACTCCTTTTTTCTTAATTTAGTGACTCAAACGATGAGCGAGAGTCAAACCCTCCAGATAAAGAGGAAGCCCATGAGAAGGCCGGGAAGACGGAGCCAACCTTCACCAAAGAAAACAGCAGGTTTCACTAACAAAACACCAAACTCACTCCCTGGGCACCAGACCATATAGTCTAATAGAGCAGTGTTGGAACATGTGGTATATGTAAGGACTCTGGTTCACGTCCTTGTAAGATGTGGGTATAGGGAAAGGACATTGCTGACTAGTGTTTACAAAAACTCTCTAGGCATCAGGTACACGACCTACTTATCTTGTTCTCTGTGGCTGTGCTTTGTTAGTCCCAGATCTACTAATGAAGGCAGGAAGCAAAGAAGCATGTCAGGGAGGTGGTAGATGACCGGAAGCAGAAAGTGATGTGTCACCATAACTGCGTCACTGAATGTGACCAGTGGTGAGCACACATCCATCCGCAAGGGAATGATTATTGCCTTCTTTGTTCTTTCCTAAAGCAACTTCTGCACCAAGTGAAAAGCAGCATGGAAAAGTCTATTTGTAGGCTGAGGATTACCGGGTCAGGGTCATCCCCATCCTGCCCGTATGTTCAACTCAAGAATATTAAATAACATGGCTGACCGATTAGCTCATTTGGTTAGAACATGGTGTTATAACACCAAGGTCAAGGGTTCAGATCCCTGTACTGGCCAGCCACCAAAAAAAAAAAAAATTAAATAACATAAATAATCTGATTGGAACATAGCATTTTCTTCCACATTTTCCTTTTTAAAGTAATGGCATTCCCCTATCCTGTAACATCCTAACTCCAGGATATTTCTCCACAGCAAGATTCCTAAAAAAGGCTTTGTGGAGGTAACTGAACTCACAGATGTCACATACACCAGCAACTTGGTACGTCTGAGGCCAGGCCACATGAACGTGGTCCTCATCCTGTCGAATTCCACTAAGACCAGCCTCCTACAGAAATTTGCTTTGGAGGTCTACACGTTCACTGGGTAAGCGTGTGCGTGCATATGTGCGAGAGTGAGCGTGCACATGTGGGTAAGGAGGGGACTGGAGCAAAACTGCACCCTTTCCTCTTTGGCCATTGGCTGTGACCTTTCCAATCCAGACATCTCAGCCATCGTGAGAGGGACCTCTTTTCTCCCTTGACTGTATGTTCTGTTGGTCCTGAACAGAAGAGCTTGAACTCAATGTTATTTCCTGGCCCCTTTCAGAAAACTGACTGTGCTCTAGCCCTTGTATATTTTCCAGAAGCCAGATGCTGACAGTGACATAGGTACCCCTAGCAAGGGATAGGAGAATGGGTGAGTGTCGCAGCTGTTGTAGATAGAGGCTCTCTGGCTCCCACAGAAATCCTTCATTTCTTCTGTGTTCAGGCCCCATCCCACACAAAGCCTTTTCCTGTTATTTGAAGTCTGGTTGGGGAAATACCCTGAGTCCTCATTCTGTTCTTCCTGCAGGAGCAGCTGCCTGCACTTCTCCTTCCTGAGTCTAGATAAACACAGAGAATGGCTAGAATACTTACTAGAATTTGCTCAAGATGCAGCCCTGATCCCAAACCAGTACGACAAGCATTTCATGGAACGTGACTACACTGGTTACGTACTGGCTCTGAACGGCCACAAGAAATACTTCTGCCTCTTCAAGCCCCAAAAAACAGTAGAAGAGGAGGAAGCCCTGGGGTTATGTGGTGACTTTGACTCTTCCCTCTATCTGGGTGAGTCTCGAGGGAAATCTTCCTGTGGCCTTGGATCTAGGCCCATCAAAGGAAAATTGAGCAAGCTATCCTTATGGATGGAGCGCCTGCTGGAAGGTTCCTTACAGAGGTTTTATATCCCATCGTGGCCTGAACTAGACTGAGAGAACTTCAAAAAAGGAATTGGAACTCTTCAGACTTTTTAACATGCCCCTGTGAAGAGGTATTTTCAGGACTCAAACTATCACAATGAACAGAGTATAGATTTTAGATTCCTCTTCTAGAACAATGTCTAGAAGAATCTTTCCTCTGTCCTGTTCTAACCTAGGAGTGAAAAACACGACGTTTGAATTCCCTAGATCAAAATATTTTCCTTTGGGGTTTTTTCCCTCATTTGGATGCTGCACTGTTTCAGATAGACTGCTCATTCCCTCTTCCCTCGTCCCCATCACATGCTCACACCACCCTCCCCTGTCCTATCCTCTTACATTGTGAAATGCAGGGCTCAACCCAGCAACGGTACCTGGACGGACCCTCCTGAGCCCATTGTGCAGGCCATTTGCCCCTGCCCCCATGACCCATCCTCCCGCCCCACCTTCCCGGCCTCTGCTGCGCTTCTGCCATGGCGCATGCTCTTAGCACAGAACCACCCGTGGCGTTTCTAGGCCCTGCATCTTGAAGGAGGCCTAGTTCCCAGCAGTCTTACACTGAATGGTGGTTCTGGGAGTAAGTGGCTAAAAGTATATTTTGGGGGTATCCCCCACAGCAGTTTGTAGCCACGGTTTTAAAAGGAAAGGGATGAGTGGGGTTTCCACATGTGGGTTTGGTTTTCTTCCCAAGAAGAGGAAAGCAGGGCTGGGCAGAGGCTAAAGTGCTATAGCTCCATGATCCCTTGTGGGCGTCCCTCTGCCTGCCCGGAGCCAGGGAGGGGTCCGCACAGCAGAACATGCTGTAATGCCTTTGAGCAGTTGTGTTTTCAGATGCCTTTCTGCCTCTGTCAATTTTAAGGTTTGGATATTAGGAGCCATAACTTGTAACCTTGTTCTCTGAACGTAGAGATAAGCTGCTATAAAGCCAGTAGATGTTAAACCGAAGACAAATTATTCCCACCTGCCATGAGTCAGGCTCAAGGAACCTCTTCACTCCAGTGGTGTCTCTTTAGTAAGGTACCAGACATGTCTTTGTATCAAGGAACTTAAAATTTCTCAACCATTGTATTTTGAACACTGTTACCCCAAAAGTGCTGTAACTGCAAATCATCTTTTGTGACAAGTGAGCCAAGACTTACTCTACACTGCTGTTTTGTAAAAGGCTTACTTTCCACTTCTGGCCTATATTTTCATGTCTCACTTTTAATTGTTTTCCCTCTTAACTTACAACTTCTTCATCAGGATCAGGGTCAGACTGATCATCAGCACCCCAGCTTGCTGAGCTCCGATGTACAATGGACTATAGGCTGGATCATACCAGCCAGTTAGAGAGTGTACCTTTTATTTTTCGGGCAAAACCACCAATGGAGTTTGGACAACCTCAAAGAGTGGTCTGTTTCAAATGTCAAAGCAAATTGCCTGTTTGTAAAGTGAAGGGTGAAAATCAGTGATGGGACATTTACTAATTTAGTATTTGTTTAATCATAACTGCTTTAAACTAAGCCACTTGGATCCTTAATAATTTAAATATTAAGCTATAGTGGTAAGTAATAAATTATTTCATCCCAGGAATTCCTGTAGTTTTCATGGAGTCTATAGCTTTATTAAAAAATAAAGAAATCCCTGCCAGGCTTCATTCTTCCATATGATCCTCAAACTAGATGCTTACTCTGAATGCTGTATCTTATGGCACCTGGCCCAGTCAGAAATGGTCAAGGAATTCATGTGACTCCTTCATACACCAGTCCTCAAAATTATTTTCTGGGTCTTTTATGGCCAGGTTGCTTATAGGAGTAGGAGTACTGTCTTGGTTCAGTGGCAGGTTTTTTTGTTTTGTTTTGTTTTTGGTGGCTGGCCGGTACAGGGATCAAATCCTGGACCTTGGTGTTATCAGCACCACACTCTAACCAACTGAGCAGACTGGCAAGCCCAGTGGTAAGTTTTTATTTTTAATTTCTAGTACTAACGAAGTTCCTGATTTTAATTTCTGAAAACCAAAAACTCCTCGTATTTATTCATTCTTATTGTTAAAATAAAAAGCACCTTCAGACAGCCACACCTTCCATTCACAGTAGGAAAGAAAAAGGGGTGATGGGATTGACAATATTCCTGGCAAACGTTTTAGTCCAAAAATTCTTCTACAAATAGGTTTGGAGGCTAGTAGATATGTCCCCCAGAGGATGCTAGGGAGCTTTTATATTAAATTGAACTTTACCCTTGACCATCCAAGACTTTCCTCCTGAATATTGTTTCCATGTATTTTTTATTTTTGTATCAAAAGTATGAGCCATTGTCATGCTCAACCAATGCCACCATTTCTCTTTCTGATATATGTAATCATACAAGTCCTGATTTTGGTTTTAAGTTAACCCCCTAGTGGGGATCCAAACCCTTGACCTTGGTGTTACCAACATCATGCTCTAACCAAGTGAGCTAACGGGCCAGTCCTAACTCCCTACTCTTTGAATGTCAACACTGATGTTTTTGGAGGTGGGTTTTTCTGGCTGATACAGACTATGCATCATGTTTAGCAAAGGGAGCAAAAACTGGCCTTTGTAGTCTTTGTAGAATACATACCCATTTCTGAAATTTTTTTTTTTTTATTGCTCAGGTGTTGGTTGCACAATTTATCTGGCACACAGGTCGTCGGCTGCAGCTAAGCAACATTTCAGTGAGCAAGACTGCCCTAACCTCCACTAGGTGCCATGGTCTCACTGCCATCACTTATACACCGTGAGATTTTAGTTGTAGTTTTCAAATAGGTTGGTTTCTTCCTCATTCACAGCCTTTTCACGCTTGTGCCCTTTTATTTATTAACATCCTAATCAATTTGCAGCTGCCATAGTACATAAATGTTTTCCTGATATAAAAGAAATGGGATCTGTCTGTGTTTTAAGTGATTTGCTTTGTTTGGGAATAGGGATTGGAAGCAAATACTCAGATCTTTTTTTTTTTAAGTAGCATTCTTTAAAAGCTGATGCAAAATATCTTTACGGATAAAACGTAGTTCATGTTCAAATATCTGACATTGTCCCTTGAAAACAAATGCAGTATGGCAGCTGCTGAATCTGTTCAGTTTGTCAAGGAGGATGATTGATTGTACTTGGGAGACAGATCTGAAATGAAGGTTAATATTTTGCACTTTTGATACTCTTAGGAACAAATAACTTATTTGGCAAATTGTGTCTTTTTTATGTTTTGGGTTTTTTGTTGTTTTTTGTATTGTGAACAGGCACTGAAGCTGATGTTATTTTGTTTTAAGATTATTACAGACTGGAAACAAATAAACTATTTTAATGTGTGATCATTATGGGGTAGCTCTTGCATTGCAAGATGATTTGATCATGGACACATTATCAACAAAACCGAATTTGCATGTAACTCAGGACATGCTTAAGAGCAGCACAGCTTAACTGCAGATTTTGGGAACTGTTGTCGTAGCGGGTATGTTAGCTTGAAGAGTAAATAATGCAAACTGAGTCTTGTAGGAAGTGGGCTAGAGAAAGTTTCATTGAAGGCTCAGATGGTGTTGCCTGGTTTGGAAGACAATTTGTGCACCTTCCTGGGCTTCTGAGCAGAAAGTTTCCTTATTAGGATCTGCGTGTTATTTTTTTCAAACTTTCTATTTATGTTCACAATGGTCCTGGGACCAAGATGCAGCCCGAAGCTCCTCAGAGGAGGAGCTATATGTTAAAGGAAGATAGTGCAGAAATATGGAACATTTATACAGTATTATTTCATTGACATTTTCATTCCTTCAATTTTTAAGTAATCTTGACAATTTCTCCATCCCCTTCCCCTTTATCCTCCACCATCTTTCATCAAAGAAAAAAAATCAAAACAGTACAAGGACTTCATTTTTTAAAAAGTTAACACAAACTCCTTAGAAATGTTTGCTGTTTGGGTTAGAGTTCTACTGAATGTCCTGATTTTACAGCCACCAATGACACTTTTAACAGAAAGTTTTATTGGCATAAACCCTTTAGTACTCAGAGTGCTCGCTCATAAATTCTTCATGAGAATTTGTCAGCAGCGCAATCTATTTTGACGTGAACAGCACAAGACTCAGACGATTGTCACTTTGGGGAGAGCACACAGCATCTCAAATAGGAGGTTAGCCGCCAGGAGGGCCGTATTTCCTACAAAGAAATGAAACCTGACATGAATACTGCACAGACCACCTCTTAAAGCTGAGCCTCTGGGGACTCCTAGGCTCTCTTAGGTTTGTGCTTCCTTTTCCGGAACTTCTCTGGCTGCCAACCACCTGTGAACAGCTTTCCTGGCATTCTGCCTCCATCAAGCATCATTTGGAAATTGTATTTTTAAAATCAGATTTCTTTGTTTACTCTGAGAACAGAGTATTCCCAAAGGAAAACCTATAATAATTGTGTGTACTATATCTCATCTACCCTCTGAGGCTAATAGGCCTAACTCTGTAAGCGTTTCTAAGTTAAAAATATTGAACTGGCATCTGTTTTGAGGATCTTAACCAGCTAATTCTCCTCTTTATAAATATTAATAAATATTTATGCTTTGAGAATCCCCTTTTCAATGAAACATCAAAGGAGGATGGAACTGCTCCAACCCATCACTAACCTGCAGGCTGGTTTCTCTTCTACTGACTGGTGAGCAAGCTAATAATACTTAGCTACCTCCCGGGGGTGTTGTTAGGGTTAATTACCTCCTGTTTGTAAGTTCTGCAGTAATAGGTTTATTTTCTTCATTGTTGGACATACTCAGCAGGTTCCCTGAGTTGTATAAGGATACCCATCCATTTTCTACTTATTAACTAGGTTAGTATAATTTAAACTAGCAGCTGCTCACAGATCACAGTTTTCTTACTTACCAGAAGGATCATACAGCGGTGAAACTTCCACAAGTTCACAACCCACCACATTCAGGCCTTGACAACCCCGGATGATCTCCAGAGCCTGTCCAAAATCAAGACTGAGCTGTCCTCAGTGGTAATCATTTACAATGAAAAGCAACCTGTAGGGGCTTCAGTGGGTTGCTCCTACCACATCCTTTGACGTGAAACTGTTGCCTGCCCTCAGTAAACATCTATGACTGCCAGGCACACTGGTCGGCCTCGCAGCGACACGTATGACCAACACACAGTCCCTGCTGCTGAGTTCTTCATAGTGTGATGATGCAGACAAGCAAGCGTTAGGTTGTGTCAACGATACACTTAAGGGCTTCAGGAAAAGCCAGCCCAGAACCCTGTGAGCACAGTAACAGCCTGGAGAGGTGGGGGAGGGCTTCCAAAGGTGGAAATACTTAGTTCAAGCGACAGGCCCAGCAGATGAATAGGGGAACGGCATTCCAAGCAGAGGCAAAGACACAAGTAGTTCGATGGGGTCAGAAGACAGCGTAAGGGCCGGCCCGGTGGCACACTGGAGAGTGCGCCGTTTGGGAGCGCGGCAGCGCTCCCGCCGAGGGTTCGGATCCCATGTGGAGACCGGTTCCCGCTCACTGGCTGAGCGCGGTGCAGGCGCAACACCGAGGGTTGCGATCCCGTTACCGGTTGGTAAAAAAGACAAAAAGAAAAAAAAAAAAAAAAAAAAAAAAAAAAAAAAAAGAAGACAGCGTAAGCAAGGAGCAGTGGAAGGAAGAGAGGCCTCTTG
>NW_007726954.1:187026-228197 GCF_000696425.1 Galeopterus variegatus | reverse complement strand
CCCGTTTCCGGTTGGTAAAAAAAAAAAAAAAAAAAAAAAAAAAAAAAAGAAGACAGCGTAAGCAAGGAGCAGTGGAAGGAAGAGAGGCCTCTTGTCTGAAAGGGGGTTCCACCCTGTAGGCAAAAGCCCACGAGGATGATGAGCAGAGGGGTAAGGACTTTATTTCCCTCTGATGGGAACTGAGAATGGTTTCAAGAGGTAGTTACGACCACCCTCCTTTCTTAGAGGATGTAGTTAACTGTTAGGTTAAGCAGTCTTTACTTACAAACACATTTGAGTACCTACTATTTATATGTCAGGCACTGTCCTCGGCTCCCAGGACAGGCTAGTGAACAAGACAAAGCCCTCCCTGAGTTTCTAGTCATAACACAGCCAATCCTTTCTCCCTGATTTCCTCTCAGCACACCTTAGCAGAGCCTTATTTTGGGTGTTTGTAAAACTCTTGAGCTACCTTGGTGTAGAGAGTTAATCCCATTGTGTGCACTTTTTAAATTTAATCCTAAAAAAGGTAAGTTTAGTGTTCTTAGGAGGGGGTACTATAATATTGTCCTCATGAGCAAACTACAGATGTGCAAGAGGCAGAAAGATCAAATAAAAAACTATTTTATCCCAGAGCAGAAATGAGAGATCTTGCCAAAATCAGCCACTCCTTAATAGGTATTCAAACCTACGGTCAGCTCTGAGAACAATAAAGGCTTGAGTGCTCTGCTTTTGAGATCCTGTCCTGATTCCTGAGGATTCACTACAAGTCCCGGGAAAGTAAGGTATTCAGTATCCCCACCCCCAGCAATCTTCACTGGTGGAGCCTCCTTACCTGGCTAGGGGTGAGGCCAGCAATTTCAGGTGTCCCCGCCCCTGGGGCATAGGCGGGATCCAGGGCGTCAATATCAAAGCTGATATAGATGGGTCTATCTCCCACCTGCTGCCTCACTTCCCCCATCAGAGGAACCAGCGACTTCATCCAGCAGTCTTCCGCCAGGACGACCCGGAAGCCCTGGGAGGGACGCATTGAAGAGCTGGAGGCCCAGGCTTCTGCACAGCAGCATGTGCTGGGCATTTTCCATGTGCCAAGCCCATCCTAAGCTCTTGATGTGTACACCACATTCGACCCTCCATCTCCATGAGGAGAGAACTGCTGTCCCCACTTTAGAGGTGAGGAATGGGGAGATGATGGTTGGTAAGGCTGGAGGGTCAAAGCTGACCTGTGGAGCTGGGATCAGAGAGAAACTTTGCTAAAGCAAGAACTAAGAAACCCGGCGGCTCGTGCTAGCACCTCCCAAACAGCTCTGTCTGGAAGACCGGTCTTGGCATGCTCTCAGAGCAAGGGATTTGGGTCCTTCCTACTGCGTCTTGTCATATGTGTTGACCTGAGAGCCATTCTGCCTAGTGGGTATGAGAATGAGGACTAAAGGTGGCAAATGGCCTTGGCAACTCCTCCTCTATTTTCCAAGCCAGCAACATCCGAGGGGTGGGTTGGTATCTGCTCATCTCTCCACCACAGGGATGAGAGGCCTCCACCACCTCATAACCTAACGTCCTCACTCCTCTTTGTTCCACATGTCCCTCTTGGTGCAAAGTCAACCTTCCGTCCCCACTTTATGAACTTGATTAGTAAAGCCCCTGTTGAATCATAGTCGCCATTGGGTGGGCAATGGAAAGGAAGGCATTTTGGGGGCCAAGAGGAGGGGGAGAGGAGTTTAGTCTGTCACCTGACTCCGGTTGTATCTGTAGGGATCCAAGGTCATGGAAGAGCCCCGGATGCCGATCTGCACCACCCGCTTACAGTCCAGGAGTCCCTCATCCACGCACTGGCGGAAGGGCGTCCCATGATGGAGCTTCTCTCCTAGAGCCTTGTCAGCCATGTCCATGTGAGCATCCACATGCAGCAGCCCCACGGGGCCGTGCCTGATGATGACAGGGAAGCTCAGAGGCCAAGCCTCCCTGGGGGGCCCTAGTACAGCCACCCTTAGGCCACCAAAACTTGATGACAATTCATAACCACAGAGGGGAGCCCTGGCATCAATTACACCTGCAACTGGTTTCTGTCTTCACATCACTCAGCATCTCCGAGGAACAATAAACTCAGAGAAGTCAGGCAGAAACAGACAAGGGCTTTGGCTGCCACCCACGACTCATCACCCAGAATTTGCTTTACTTAGAAAGCAGGCAGGATGGGAATGAAGGGTGGCAGCTCTGAGGTGAGCTCGGTTGAAGGTGAACTAATCTGAGCCACCCTCTCTCCAACTGCAGCACCAAGAGGCAGCCTCGGCCCAGCTGTCTCTGTAACCTCCAGCCACCCCTGCCAGCCACCCAAAATAAACATACAATCCAAACCATTGGGAGGCAAATGCAGCTTCCAGAAAAGACCTGTGCCTACCCACCTCCAACCAGAATGCTTCCCACATGCCGTTCCCAAAAACGAATTCTAGAGCTGCCACCCAGCACCCCAGCCCTTGTGTCTCTTTCTCAAACTACAGTTGGCTAGTCCCTGGTAGAATTCCACTACTGGGAAATCAGTCTTCTCAATGGGAAAGGGGCCCTTTCAGGAGAAAACAGGGCCTCTCGACAAGCTGCACCATTGTGCCTGTCAGTATTTGTATTTGGCCATTGAAGAAAACAGAAACTGAAGTAAACTGGGGTTGTGTATTTCACCAGGGGTTCATCTTCCAAAAACAGAGCCAAGTTAAAAATGCTAAGCACACATACCAGGACAGATTTAGGGCAAGGGAGGGCAGCCTGAGGTGTTCCTAATAAATTGTCTTGGCTTCCAGCTGGTGACTGACAGAGACACCTGGAGCTCATCCTTAATTCTGATCCACAGAAACAACTCAGTCAAGAATTTCCTATCACCACCCCCCATCCCCCATAGCCTGAGCCAGCAGCAGTCACCCGATGACACCTAGCAGCAAACACCTTATTCCCTAGCTCCTGAATTTTGAAACCTTGCTTGGGTCAAGCCATTCGGGACTGACTGACTCACTTTTTTGCTATTGCTTGCAATATGGGATATGTGATTGTGTGATCTCCACCTGTGAAGAGAAAACACGTGTACAATAAGATTATTATATAGTAAGATTATCTATATAACATTATGACATAGAACAGTCTTAAATTTACCCAGTTCTGCCACCCTTTCAATTCGACTGAAGAACTATAACCACAGGTAAAATGAGGTCTTGTGCATTAGTGGGCTGCTTAAGAGTTCATCGTTCTTTAGGGCTGGCTGGTTAGCTCAGTTGGTTAGAGCACAGCCTTGTAACACCAAGGTCATGGGTTCAGATCCCTGTACTGACCAGCTGCCACAAAAGTTAAAAAAAGAAATGGTGTAAATTAAGGCTTACAGGTAAATGCCTAGAACAGATTTGTCCGAAGAACTTTCTCTGATGATGGAAACGTTCAACCTTATTTTTAATTAATTTAAGTAGCCACATATGGCTAGTGGCTACCATGTTCAACAGCACAGACCTAGGAAAGTATTACTATTGATAATTATTAATAATAACTGGACTGGCCAGTTAGCTCTGTTGGAACTAATAACACCAAGATCCAGGGTTCAGATCCCCATATTGGCCAGCGCCCCCCAAAAGAAATAGTAACAATAGCTAACATTTATTGAAGCTTAAAATATACCAGGCACAATGTTGGGCACTTTATATGCCCCTCACACAATACAGCGAGGTAGGTGCTATTATTATTCCCATTTTATAGAGGAGGAAATGGAGCATCGAGCGGAGCACACAATCACGTAGCTAGTGAGGGGTGGAGCTGAGATTTCAAACCAGCCGTCCAGAAACCACACTGCTTGTCACTGTGCTGCGCAGGCTGGGCCCTCTGATTGGCAAAAATAAATTCGGATATTTAGAAAAAGGCCCCTGGGCCGGCCCGGTGGCGCACTGGATAGTGCGCCGCTTGGGAAGCGCGGCGGCACTCCCGCCAAGGGTTCGGATCCCACATACAGACCGGTTCCCGCTCACTGGCTGAGCGAGGAGCAGACGCAGCACCGAGGGTTGCGATCCCGTTGCCGGTCCCGGTCCGGTACAGGGGGCAACACTGAGGGTTGCAATCCGTTGCCGGACACGGAAAAAGACAAAAGACAAAAAAAAGAAAAAAAAAGAAAAAGGCCCCTGTCATTTTAGCTAATTGTGACCCAGAGAAGAAAGAAATACTACAGCTGGAGTGGCATAGGGTGGGGCAGGATAAGGGAAAAGCTGCCTTTCCCTGAATATGGGTATTCCAAAAATTTTTTAGAAAAATTGAAAATAGAGATTATGCGAATCCTTCCATGAACTTTTTGAAGACCCCTGCAAAAGGGACTTGAACATCTCCAGATTTTGGTATCCACAGTGGTCCTAGAACCAATCTCCGTAGGTACCGAGGAACAACTGTACTTACCTGGTGTTACTGATGTTGATTGTTAGCTTTTTTGGACACCCCTTTTGAGACAAGGCAAGCACCTCATTCGCTTCACCTAGTCCAGCCCTGTCAATCATGCTAGTTCAAAAGAAATTTTTTTTGGCAGCTGGCTGGTATGGATCTGAACCCTTGACCTCGGTGTTAATAATACCGTGTTCTAACCAACTGAGCTGACCAGCCAGCCTAGACCAAAATTTTAAATATCCACTCCCCAGGGATTAAAATAAATGAATTAGAATGTCCTCTCTCCTACTGTCTCCATATTTGCAGTGGCTTGCCCTGGATAAGTAACTGTACTCAGGCCCATGATAAATAGGCACCAAGTGCAGAGAACTACAGCTCTTGCAGACTGCCACTACCCAAGGTCAGAGGAATACAGCCAGCTGCTACAATTTTCTCATAGGCCTCTCGAATTAGCCGGCAGCTGTCCTGGAGATTATTCAGATTGACGTTCACATCGCCTAAGTCTGCGACCATGAGGGACTGGAAAGGGAGGGCCCCCGTGCTAGGATTGACTGTCCGCAGCATCACTGATTCTTCCCGGATGCGTCGGGGTCCGAATCTGGAGAAGAAAGAACCATCCTGTCAGCCATCCACAGAGGTATAGAGGCTCTGCCTACCCCAGGGCTTCTCAGCCTCAGCACTGTTGACATTTGGGGCCAGATGATTCTCTGTCGTAAGATTGCACAGTAGGACGTTAGTAGCATCACTAGCCTGTACGCACTAGAGGCCAGTAACACCCTCTCCCCCAAGCTGTGACAATCAAAAATGCCTCCAGACGTTGCCAAGTGTCCCCTGGGTATTGAACCACCCCCGCTGAGAACCACCGATCTAGGCTATATATTGGAGAGATTAAAGGCACAGATTTAGGACCTTACTCATCACCAGTTTAGCAAATGGCATTAGAAAATATTTTAATCTCTCTGAGTTCAGTTTCCTAATCTGTAAAATAATAATCATGACACTTACCTTATACTGTTGTAAGAATTAAATGAGGTAACCTATGCAGAGTGCCTTGCATTTAGTAGACATTTAATAAATGGTGCCTTTTATAATTCAGACCAGCACAGTCAGATGTAATGTTGCTGAGCTGAATCAGAAATTGCTGACACTCGGGCCGGCCCGGTGGCGCACTGGATAGTGCGCCGCTTAGGAAGCCTGGCGGCGCTCCCACCCGAGGGTTCGGATCCCACATACAGACCGGTTCCCGCTCACTGGCTGAGCGAGGCGCGGGAGCAGCGCCGAGGGTTGCAATCCCGTTGCCGGTCCCCGGTCCGGGGGCAACACTGAGGGTTGCGTATCCGTTGCCGGACACGGAAAAAGACAAAAAGACAAAAAAAAAAAAAAAGAAATTGCTGACACTCAATAATCAGGAAAATGGATTTTACTTCCTCTGGCTTGAGCTTACGAAATTTGCCTTAATTTGAGCATTATTTTTAGTCAGGTGACATCTAGAGGTTTTGGAAGGGCAGCCAGTTTCTGTGTTCGAGTACAGTGTCACCTGCCACTGCATGGTGCGGGGGAAGGGAGGGTGAAGGTACCCACAGCCGCCACCCCAGCAAGTCTCCAGGATGGGGGCCTGGAGAAGGCTCCTGTTCCAAAACCCCTCCTTGACCAATGGATGACACGAAGATGTGAGGCCCCAATCTTGTGTTGAGCCCTAGGCATTGCTTGTAGAGTGACAAGGGACATCAATGGTCTCAAATCATAAGGGGCATTTGGAGCCAAGCACCAGCTTCCAATTCGACCCAGTGTGATCGGAGGCGCCTGCCCTGGCACCTTCCACGTCCTCCGGCAGCTACCAGTCTGCCCGGCCACGTGTCCCCCTGGCCCTGGTCCTTCGGGCCTTACCTCGCCCCGGGCCGGTTGGAGGTCCCAATGTCCAGGGGCACCCCGACGAAGGCGGCGTCCAGCCCCTCGGGGGAGGCCAGCACGGGCAGCCGCATCATGGAGCAGACGCCCGTCGTCCGGGCCACGAGGTCGGAGCTAGGGGGCCGGGTCCGAGGGGCGTCGGAGGCCTGGCGGCGCGTGCGCCCGGGGTGGCAGAGCCCCGTGGCAGGAAGCGCGCCCACGCCGGCCCCCAGTCCCCGGACGCCTCCGGACGCCAGCAGCCGCCGCATGCCGCCCGCGACCGCCTGTCCGATCGGCTCCTCGAGCTCGGGAGGCCGCCGCGACCCGGTTGGTCCCCGGAGTGGGCGAGTGTGCAAGCGCGGGCGCCGCCCTGGGCTCAAAGGGCGGGGGCGCCCTGGGAACCAAAGGCGGGGGAGGGGCCCCAGGCACAGGCCGCTGTGTCCCCACAGCTCTCTCTGGACTTCAGCCTCTGCGTCCCTTGGCAAACAGAGCCAGGCAAGGGGCTCCCTACGCTTTCCCATCTGCATTGCCCCGGGTGTGTCTGCGCCCTGCGCCCCCCAACTCCAGGCCTTTGGCAGCCTCTTCTCCCATGCAGAGTAATATTTCTAAAGCCTGAAAGATTTGAAGGGGAAAGATCTTTCTCTAAGTGATAGAAATGGGAGATGAATTTTTTAAAAAATAATAATGTATTAAGAAATGTCTGGACTGGCACTCTTAAGAAGCAGAAGGGTCTTTTGAGATAACTTTTTTTTTTTTTTTTGATCGGTAAGGAGATCGCAACCCTCTGCACGGTGTTGTCTACACCACGCTCAGCCAGTGAGTGCACCACCCATCCGAACCGGCAGCCTCCGCAGCGCCCGCACTCTCCCCAGTGAGCCACGGGGCCGGCCCTGAAGGAACCTTTTTAAAGTAGAACTTAAAGGCAAACTAACCTGCCAGCCTCTATTTCTAAGGGGAAAAGAAGACGTGATGGAGAAAGAAAGAAGTGATTTATGGAATTATGGAAGTAAGTTGTGGAATCACATGAGCCATTTGGTGGTGGCTGTGTGTGTGTGTGTGTGTGTGTGTGTGTGTGTGTTTTGTGTTTTAATCTCTAGAAGTTGAGATTGAATGGAAAAGGCCCAAATTCGCATTAAATCATAACCTCTGTAGGAAGGTCACACATTTAACCCCACACCACCCAGCCTCCACTCTGCAGGACCCCAGCCAAAGTTTCTTAATGATCAATAACGAGTGTTCAGTGTCGGAAGAGGCCTCAAAGCAGGTCCTGGCCATTTTCTGGAACAAATTCAACAATCTCTCAGTTATTCTCTTAACGACCAGATTCTACCACTATTTCTTTCATATCACTTGTCCAGAATGTATCATTTTCTTACTCTTTTTTTTTTCTTTTTCTCATTCATCTCACAAATATTTATTGAGTGCCTTGTATGAAGAAGTTGAGTTCCAGGGGCCCAAAGAGGATGGGCAGTAACTCAAGATGTAGCTTGTCAGGGGTGAGGGGCAAAAAGACTGGGTGGGGGTTTCTGGCCAGAGCAACCCCAGGCGCTAATCCAAGTCTGTCTTCACATAGTTATCAGATATTTCTGTCCATTTCTGGCTGGTAAACCATTTTGTCAGTGTCCAAGCTAAACTGTAGGGTGATTGTTTTAACAGTGCTTATGGGCAGAGTGATACTACAAATATTTAACATCTGAGATGGCACAGACATTGGCCAATCAGAACAGATGCCAGCTGGCCATGAACAGCGAATATTGGTATATTCCAAGTGGACATCAACTTTGAAGGAATGTGTCTTCATATCAGAGCTCCATCATCCATTTTGAAATGAATTTGATTAGATTCAAAATCCAATAATGTTATCACAAGAAATTTCAATGTGTATTTTTGTTTGTTTTTTTCATGGCTGGACAGTGCAGAGATCGGAACCTGTGACCTCGGTTTTGTAAGGCTGCACTCTGATCAACTGAGCTAACTGGCCAGCCCCTGTATTTGTTAATGAAAGAAAAACAAGACTTAATTTCAACTTTTGTAAAATTTTGGATGTTTACATTTCTTTTGGGCCAGCCCATGGCTCACATGGCAGAGCGTGGTGCTAACACCACCAAGTCAAGGGTTAAGATCCCCTTACTGGTCATCTTTTAAAAAAAAAGAAAATTTTGGGCCAGCCCGTGGCTCACTCGGTAGAGTGCGGTGCTGATAACACCAAGGCCGCGGGTTCGGATCCTATATAGGGATGGCCGGTTTGCTCACTGGCTGAGCGTGGTGCTGACAACACCAAGCAGAGTCTGTCTGTCTCTCTCTAGTCTAAAATGAGCCCCCTAGAGCAGGAGAAAGGGGAGGGGAGAGCATGAATTTATCTAAAGGGAAAACCTGCCCAGGGAAGTTGAGATCCCCTTACCAGTCATCTTTTAAAAAAAAAAAAAAAGAAAATTTCTTTTGAAATTTTTACTACTAATTGAGTAATTGTTCATGACTATCAAGAACTCGAAGAGATCATTTTTTAAAAGTCCTAGTCTTTATTGCATGTAGCCATTTCAAGCATAAAATCTGATATTAAACAGTTAAATTCACAGAAGAAAGCTAAAATTTTGAAAATATTATATTTGGAAATTTTATATTAGCTGAATATTTAATGCTTTCCCTAATATTTTGATTTTATTTTCCAAATCATAATTATACAATATGTAGAAAATATAATTTTTTCACCAAATCCCATAGAGATGCCCCCAAATCCCTCCCCCCCACCACCCGTTTACTTTAGTGGGACATACAATTGTATCATTTTCTATGTGTGCCAAGACAGGAAAGAGGTTGGAAAGCACTGTTCTGGTAAACTACAAGTTCCAATATTTGCTTCATCCTTTTGGCTGGAGTCCAAGGGCAGTACCTTGTACAAAACAAGTAATAAATGTTTTGTGAGCAAGTGAATGATTGAACAGATCTCCTGGAACTGTGAAGAGCAGCTCTGGGGTAATGATTATTTCAGCCAAAAAACTGTGACAGCCAAAGCACGTGGGGAAAATGCCATGTGCGTTTTAGCTGTCTGCATGGATTCCCTTTAGCCTAGTGAATGATGCAGGGGTTCTGCACAAGGAGCCAACACTTTGAACTTGTCTGTGCTTGTGGAAGCTCAGAAATGACCCTACAGCAATTCCATCCTCCCCAAGATGCCTAGCTGGGGGTTTCTGTGACACCCCTCTCACCTTATTACATCAACACTTATCCTTACCTTCTTTGTCCCCTAACCCTAAATAAAAATACAGATATTGTTGAACATGTTCACAATACTTTCATCTGTTAAAGGAAAAAATTAGTGAATGATACTTGTTAAAGCATGGTAAGGAAGACTTTATTCAGAACCATTGAGATAACCACAGCGACCACGGCAATGGCAACTTGTAGTGGGGTGGGGAGAGATTGGGCTCAACTCAATACAGCATGGCAGGTGGGAATTTATAGCCAAGGAGCAAGGTGGCGGGGTCAGTAGATGGAAAATTACCAAGACGAAACATCAGGGGTAAGGGGATTCTGGCTAAACCCACTTAGCAAGATCCTTGCTGAAGACAAGCCACGATGATCAGACATCACCAGAGGTTATGGGGGAGGATAAGACCCAAATCAGATATTAAGAATAATTAGATATCGAGGGTGGGGGGTTTCTTTGCTAAAACTGGATTTTATAAGGAAGTACACGGATGGGCCTAGCAGAAGGTTCAGAAGCCTTGCTGAAACAAAGCTTGGCTTTGTCACATTGAAGCTTGTCAAAATCCCCACTCACCCATTTCTATTTACTTTGCCTATAAAGTTTCACATTCAACATTGTCTCATGGAATATTTCACGTATTCACATGGAGTAACTTCCAACAATAGCATCATTTTTTAATATAGAGAATAGTGATATGTACCATTTGAACACAAGACTGCTCTGTTCAGCTTGTCAAATGGACATCTGGAACCTGATTAATCTGACCACTTTTATCCAGACACCAACCAATTGACCCCCTCTGTCTCTCTCTAGTCTAAAATGAGCCCCCTAGAGCAGGAGAAAGGGAGGGGAGAGCATGAATTTATCTAAAGGGAAAACCTGCCCAGGGAAGTCGAAAAAATATCACTGTTATGCAGTTTCAGAGTCAAGCCAGGAGAGGGCACAGAAAACTTCTGCTTGATCATCTAACAATGAAAGGAAGGGTACAGTTCAGGAAATGGACAGAGCACTCCTCCAACCACTCAGTCAGGTGATATGGTTTATGTACCCTCTCAAACCACCCAGAAAAAAATTCAATCTAATTTCATCTTGAGACTTTAATGATTTTACTATACAACAGGCTATCTTAATGCAATTTCTACACCATTTAATTTTTTCTTGAAGAAAATATTCAGATTTTTTTTCAAGCCCCAGCCAGTTTCCTATGCATTTTTTTAAAATGGCATTCCTCTTTGCCCCTCTAAGTCAACTGCCTCTAAACAGCTCCTCTCGGGCCGGCCCGGTGGCACACTGCAGAGTGCGCTGCTTAGGAGCGCAGCGGCGCTCCCGCCGAGGGTTCGGATCCCATGTGGAGACTGGTTCCCGCTCACTGGCTGAGCGCAGTGCGGGCGCAACACTGAGGGTTGCAATCCCGTTGCCAGTCCCCAGTACGGGCGCGACACCGAGGGTTGCGAACCCATTACCGGTCAGTAAAAAAGACAAAAAGGAAAAAATAATAATAATAATAATAAACAGCTCCTCTCCTTCTGCAAAGTAGGTGGGGACTGTAACCTTTCCTGACTTCTCTGTGGTGATGTATAACATCAACCTGGTCCCTAGAGAGAAAGGCATTAGACAAAATGCAAGGGCTGATTATTACTTATAAACTATATATGCTGGGTAAATAGATCTGACTCAAGTTATTAGTAAGAATGAATACTCAATAATCGATGACTAAAGGGACTGTATCTTAAAACCAAGATTCTGAAGTGGCACAAAGCTCAAGGACATAAGGGAAAATGCTGTTTAGACAAATCCACCTATTAGCCAACAAGTGATACATCATTATAGATGTTTGGAGGGTAAGAATCACTGCTTGAAGTACAGATAGAAACCTCATACAGGGCCAGCCCGGTGGCGCACTGGAGAGTGCACCGCTTGGGAGTGTGGCGGCGCTCCCGCCGAGGGTTCGGATCCCATGGGGAGACCGGTTCCTGCTCACTGGCTGAGCGCAGTGCGGGCACAACACCGAGGGTTGCGATCCCGTTACCGGTCAGTAAAAAAGACAAAAAGGAAAAAAAAAAAAAAAAAAAAGAAACCTCATACAAATAAAGCATGTATGACAAAATGTTTCCTGTAGAAAAATAAAACCAGTGACACAATAAAGTATTTATTCTCTTTCATTATGACTTTCTTTTACATCCAACTTCTTTCTGAATTCAACCTATAAATTTTACATGAAAAAAAATTTTTACATGGATTTTATATAAAACCTATCAAATAATATCTTATCTATATTTGATAAGGTAACTGAAGTGCCAAGCCAGTGATGTCACCGTACATTGCAAGGCAACTCCCTCCCCAGGATCCTGTTTGGTCTGAGTCAGAGTAGTTGGAAGAAAATGAGTCTCATCACTTATTGGATAACTAAGTAGATAAAAGGATCCTCCTGTGAGCTGGCCCGTGGCTCACTCGGGAGAGTGTGGTGCTGATAACACCAAGGCCCCGGGTTTGGATCCCATATAGGGATGGCCGGTTCGCTCACTGGGTGAGCGTGGTGCTGACAACACCAAGCCAAGGGTTAAGATCCCCTTACTGGCTGTCTTTAAAAAAAAAAAAAAGGATCCTCCTGTGTTGACATCATTCCTATAACCATTATTAAAATTGTTTCAGAGCTCTTCTTTTGACTCCAAATTGAAGATTCAGGCTCCAAATATTTACTAAACTACTTAAACCTTGTTTCAGAGACTACAGCCAACAGATCAGTAATTTATCTTAGCTCAGAGTTCAAAAAATGAGAACGAAAATCCAGGCTGACTTCTATCATATTGTCCACTGCCTTGTGGATGGGTCGATGTGATCTTGTAATTTATAATATATATATATTTGGCCTTCACCCCATTCCTAGCACAGAGCTCCCAAAACCCCTGGAATTCCCTAAATGATGAGAGTGAAAAAAGTGAAAAGGAGTGTTGTGTCATTCATTACAAGACCCTTTCAACCACACCTAAGTTTATGTTCACGAGGTGACTTTTGGGTCAATGAAGTCCCTTAAGGATAGGGGCTGGATGCCAGGGTAATTAACCATGTGATTAGAGGGTTGAAACTTTCAACTCCCCATCTCCCAAAGTTTTGGAAGGGGAGAGGAGCTGAAGATTGCTTAATCACCAATGGCCAATGATGGTCAATGATTTAATCAATCATGCCTGGCTAATGAACTTCCAGGCTGGTGAACACATGGAGGTACTGGGAGGGTGATGTGCCCAGAGAAGGCATGGAAGCTCCACACCCCTTTCCACATACCTTCCCTAGGCATCTCTTCCATCTAACTGTCCCTGAGTTGTATCCTTTTCTAATAAACCTGCTAAGCAAACTATTCTTCTGAGTTCTGTGAGCTCTCCTAGCAAATGATCAAACCCCAGGAGGAGGTTGTGGGAACTTCCAATTTATAACCAGTTGGTCAAAAGCACAGGTGACGGGCTGGGACTTGTGCCTGGTGTCTGAAGTGGAGGCAATCTTATGGGACTGAGTCCATCTATAGAATCTGATGCTGTCTTCAGGTAGACAGTGTCAGGATTTAGTTGAATTGTAGGAAACCAGTTGGTGTCTACAGAGAATTGTAGAATTGCTTGGTGTGAAAAACCCCACACATTAGGAGTACAGAAGTGTGAAAGAGTTTTCCATTTCAGTCAAATAGACCTTTTTTCTCTTGGGATTGCCCTTTGCTTTTCTCTTTCAATTTAAAAATTTTAATCTTCCTTTTCAAAATCTTTTTTTTTATGGCTACAAAGTAATATATGTGCATTGCACAAAGTGGAAATCCACAACAGTCTGCTTCTACTCAATCAAGGTTGTATTTCAAGGCATATGGGATTTGAAAAAAATCAAAACTGGGTTTAGCCTATTTAAATTGGTTCACAACTTCCTTTTTCACCTTAAAATGCCTTGGAAATCTTTCAGATATGCTTTAAAAAACAACTTTATTTATTTATTTATTTTAAAGATGACCGGTAAGGGGATCTTAACCCTTGACTTGGTGTTGTCAGCACCATGCTCTCCCAAGTGAGCCAACCGGCCATCCCTATATGGGATCCAAACCCGTGGCCTTGGTATTATCAGCACCACACTCTCCCAAGTGAGCCATGGGCCGGCCCTAAAAAACAACTTTATTTAGGTGTAATTTACACACCACAAAATTCACCTATTTTTAAGTATACAATTCAATGATTTTTAGTAACCTTGTGCAACCATCACCACAACCCAGTTTTAGAACAATTCTTTGTATCTTTTTTTTTTTTTTTGGTGGCTGGCCAGTGCAGGGATCAAACCCTGGACCTTGGTGTTATCAGCACCATGCTCTAACCAACTGAGCTAAGCAGCCAGCCTCAGATTTAGAACATTTCTATCACCTAAAAAAGTTCCCTTGTGCCCATAAATAAATTTCTTAAAGGGTGCATTTTTGTGGATAATTATAATCATGAATAACACTGTCCCAGAAATTTCCATTTTGCCTGGCTTCCATTTGTTACTGGCAGGAAGTAAGAAAACTGGAAAAGCCCATCAACAAATGTTGGAAGAAAACACCATAAGCTGATCAACAGCTGTTTGCTCAAAATAATTTATTCATCCATTCCAGCTTTCACTGAATGCCAGCCAAGTGCCAGGCACTGGTTAAGTTTGTCAGGGATATAAAGATAGGATAATAGCTGTCTTCCCCTGGGAGTAACTAGATGTGAGTTCAATAGTATATGATCTAACTTAAAAGAGTTTCAATATTCAATGGTTTTGGGTGGTAAAATTCTTCCAGATGGTTGTGATGTTTTGACTTGCTCTTCTAGAAGTCAAGATAGAGAAACAGGATGGGTGGGCCAGTTAGCTCAATTGGTTAGAGCGTAGTGCTGATGAAATCAAGGCCCAGGGTACCTGTGCTGGCCAGCAGCCAACAACAACAACAAAAACCCAAAAAACCCTGACATCAAGATAAAGAGGGACTGGATTTACTTTCCCACTTAGAACAACCAAAATATGGACAAAAAAATGTAAAATATGGTATTCAGGACACTGGACATCAGGCCACAAAAGACCTGAAAAGGACAACAAATCTGCCTTAAGAGTTTCAGGCTATGGTGCAGGGAAGGAAAACTGAGGCAGAGCTCAATGCAATCCCTGAGCTAAGGAGACAGAGCTTAGAGTCCTGAGACCAAGGCAGCTGGAGTTCAAAGGACCGAATACTAGAAAGGAGGGAGTTGTACAAAGGCAGAGAACCCCAGAGATCTGTCAAGGATTCTCTTCCAGTATTCAGCAGAGTATTGCTCAATACATATTGTAAGAAAACTACCTGAGACTGGGGAAAGAACCACATGAAAAGATTACAGGGAAAAGAGCCTGGTGTTCACACCAGGTTGGGAATAGCACCTATTCCTACCAGCCAAATTGGAAAAACTCATAATATATGGGGCACTGGGAAGAATAATCATGAAGATCTTGCCTCAGGGGAATAATTAGCCCTAGAGTTGGCATTGCTGTGGTCCTGCCTAAGAAATCTTAAAAGCAAGACCCCAAAAGATCAATCTATTTCCATGTAACTTCACTGAAGCCCAAGACATAGCTCAAGATTTATAGGAATACAAAATATCCAGTACCAAACAAGATAAAATTCACAATATCTGGCATCCAATCAAAAATTACCAGGTATGCAGAGATAGGAAAACATGACCCATGACGAGGAGACAAAACAATTAAAACTGACCTAGAAGTGACATAAATATTAGAAATAACATCACAGACACTAAAACAGTTAACAAAACTGTATTCCATATGTTCAGTAGAGACATGGAAGATATAAAAAAGATTGTACTCGAACTTTTAGAAAAGAAAACTATAATGTCTAAGATGAAAATCACAATGGATGAGATTAATGGTAGATTAAACACTGCCAAAAAAATTAGTAAGCTTGAAGACATAGCAATAGAAGCTATCAAAAATTAATGGATAAAAAAGAATTAAAGGAAGAAAAAAAGGAGAAAGCATCACTGAGCTGTGGGTCAACTTCAAATGGTCTAATACATATGTAATTGGAGACCTCAAAGGAGAGAGGGGATGGACAAAAAAGCACTTGAAGAAATAATGGCCAAATATTTTCCAAATTTAATGAAAACTAAAAACCCACAGATTCAAGCAACTTAATAAATCCCAAGCACAAGAAACGTTAAGAAAACCACAGTACCATACCTGAGTCAAGGAGCCTACTTGGGACCCTCATATCTTTCATAATGACAGTATAATGATTTTCATAAACTTTTACATAAATTAAACCCCATCAACTCTATAAATCATTGTGCTGGGTTCCTGGATACCTAATGTTTTTTTATATCATTTGAAATCTCTTCTCTTGTAAATAGAGTAAAAATTAGCTAGTCTTCACTGCTTAGTTTTTATATTCAGAATTGTAGGTGTGTCCTCATCTGATGAAGCTTTTTTAAAAATTGTTTTATTTTTTATTTTTTATAATTATACAATGTAATTGATTTTCATGGCCCTTTACCAATTCCTCCCTAAGGACTTAGGCTATTTGTGAGTCAGCAAGAGCAACTTGGATCTATGGGTCGTCTAAGTTAGGCATGTCCTTGGATGTCTGGGAAAATTTCTATTTGATTAAAGCCTTTCTAACAACAAAAAGGTTAATCCTTCAAGTCCATTATTTCAAATATTGTGAATTCTTAGATTTTTTTTTTTTTTAATAGATGACTGGTAAGGGTATTTTAACCCTTGACTTGGTGTTGTCAGCACCACAGTCAATCAAGTGAGCTAACCAGCCATCCATATATAGGGATCCGAACCCGTGGCCTTGGTGTTATCAGAACCACACTCTCTACCAAGTGAGCCATGGGCCGGCCCTTGAATTCTTAGATTTTCAAACTAACAAAATAACCAAAATGAATCCAGAATAAAAAATTCTATGTGGGCTATTTGCTAAATGTCATTTCCATCCTCATATGTAACTGAAATTTCACAGATTGTTGTTTTGGCATATAGTCAGATATGGAAAGGAGACAGTTGTGCTACTAACTGTCATCTAGGGATACTGCTATTTGAAGTGTGCATCAGACCAGACAAATCATCTGGGAGATTGTCAGAACTGCGGAAACTCTCAGGCCCTACTCCAGACCTAATGAATCAGAATATGCATTTTAACAAGATCCCCAAGTAGTTACTATACACATTCAAGCTTGAGAAACACTGGCCTTGGCAAATAATTTCGCTGGTCATGTTTCCTTATGCATGAAAACAGGGGTAGAGAAACCTGCCCGCCTGATTTCACAGACTGATGACTAGAATGAAATAAGTGAAATCTGACCCCAATATAAATTAGGTACACTTAAAAAATCAAGCCCTGGGCCGGCCCGTGGCGCACTGGAGAGTGCGCTGCTTGGGAGCGCTCCGCCGAGGGTTCGGATCCCATGTGGAGACCGGTTCCCGCTCACTGGCTGAGCGCCATGCGGGCGCAACACAGAGGGTGGCGATCCCGTTACCGGTCAGTAAAAAAGACAAAAAGGAAAAAAAAAATCAAGCCCTACTAATAAACAATGAGCTACATACAAGTCCCAGGCACACCACAACCATTTCTGCATTGAAAATGCTGAAGGAAAAAAGACTGCCACTGTTACTAGATATCCCAAAGATAGGCATTTCTTTTCCACTTCTAGACATATGGGGGGGGGGGGGGTATCGATATGTTACCCTTTAGTCAACAACTATGTACGACATAAATTGTTTCGCGTAAGAAGCATTGTACAGAGTCTCTACTGAGCATTTCCCTTCTCTGGGCAGAGAAACAGGCTTATTCGAAGCCGCAGGAAGTCACGCCCGGGACTACTACCAGGCATTCGTTTCTCCGCCCGCTACCGCCTCAGCCACACCCCTGCCCGAAATGGATCCTGACCCGGTTCTCGAGCTGAGCTGGCCAATGCAGGGAGCCCGTGAATGATCGGGGCCTCGCCAGCGCGCTCCTGAGACTAACCAGCCGTTGGGTGAACCCCGGAGGAACCACAGCCCATCTGACCGCGGGTGCCGGGACGCCTGGGTGCCAGCCTCGAAGGGCGTCCCCACCCGGGGCTTTAGCCTGAGCCACAGAGGCAGCCGCGGGAAGCCATCGAGGGGGCTGGAGACGTCGAAACGCGTGGGACGAGTTTGAAGCTTACACCTCCTGAGGCGAACCGCAGCTGCGGAAGCGGAACCGGGGCGGGGGTCGCCTAGCAACCAGGAGCCAAGCACCCAGACGCCAGACATTGGCCGGCTTGCGTCACGTGGGCATGCGCCACTGCCCCCTGGGAGATTGAGCTTGGGCACGTGTTCCGGCGCATGCGCGTCCCGCAAGTCTGTGGGTGACAGCCGTTGTGGCGATCTGCGCTGAGGAGCGGCTTCCGGCAGTTTCCGCCCAGCCTCGTACAAAGTTCTGGCCTTGGCCGGTGTGACGAGAGAGAGACGAAACGAGCGATGGAGCCCTTTCTGCGCCGGCTGTGGTGAAGCAGTAAAATGGTGCTGAATTGCGTTCGCGAGGCTGGTTCGGTCACGCAGGAGCATTTCCTCAGCATAAGACCGACGTCAGAGACTAAAATCTGTGGGAACAGAGAAAGTTCCCGACCAACCGGCTTAACACCGGCAGATGTTAGGCTGGCAAGAAGTCGCGTGACGAATGCGGGGCGAACACTAAGGCTGTGACGTCGGGCAGCGTTTATTCAGCGCTGACGAGAAGAGCGCGTCTGGGCGGGGACGGGCGTCCTGCTGAAGCGGCTCCTGGAAAAGCAGAAGCCATTGTGAATCTTAGGGGACCGCGTCCTTAGTTCTAATCCATTCTCTCATGAGCGAGGGGGCAGAGCCTCGTCCACGTGTCATTCCATGAAATCAAGGTCTTGACAACGTGTAGGCCAGGATTTGTGGGGTCTCAACCACAGGACCGTGAGGCCTGGCCAGAAAAACCTTCCAATGGGAAAGGAATTTGAGGAGATTATGGGAATGGCGCAGTCTTTCTTTTTTAAAAACTGCCCAGGAGGTTGTGGGCCATACCAACCTTTCTGATCAATTTCCCTCTAGCGAGCAGGCGAGTTCAAAGTCCTATATATGCTCTAGAATTCTGGCATGTATCTTGTACACGTGCTTGATTCCTCTTCTTTCACATCCCCTATCCAGTGCATCAGGAAATCTTGGCCCTACCTTCCAAATGCGTTCAGAATCTGACCACGTCTCATTACCTCCACAGCTGCCACCTGGTCAGATCCCCCATTATCTCTCACCGAGGTAGTTGCAGTAGCCTAACTAGTCCACTGTTCCCTTCCTCCACAAATCAGCCAAAGGGATCTTTTTAACACGCAAGTCACACTATGTCACTTTGTTCAAAACCCTCCAGAGGCTTTCTGTTTCAGTCAGTAAAAGCCAAGGCTCTTACAATCACTTATCACGTAATTGACTCCCGGGCTCCTTTCCAATTTCCTCTTCACTCGCTGATTTCCAGTGCTATTTTTCATGGTGTATCTTGAACAGGGCAAGCATGCTTCCACATTTAGGTCTTTGTACTCGCTGTTACCGGTGTTGAGTATCCTCCCTAGATGTCCACATGATCTGTTTACTCCTTCACTTTAATCATCTGCTCAAATGTCACCTTGTCAGAGAGGCCTTCCCTGACCACCCTGTGCCTGTGCCCCATCCCACCCCCACCCCCTCATGCTCCCTTTCTGCTTCTTGCTTTGTTTCTCTATGGCATTTAACACCTGATACATTTTATGTGTTCTTTGTCTCACTCAATACTAGGATGTAAGTTCCATGTGAATAGGCACTTGTCTTGTTCCCTGCTGTATCACTGGTACCTAGGACAATGTCTGGCATGCAGTAGGTGTTAATAATTGTTGAAGAAATTTATAAATGTTCCATGCCCAACAAGGTTCAATTGCTTATTATGGTGAGTGAACGAAAGTTGTTTGAAGTCACAAAGACTTTGAACCTACCTACAATATTGTAGTAATTCTGGCATTGGTAGTGCCCGCTCTCAGAATGCTTTGTATCCACTTTGTATCCTAAAAGTTGGCTCTTTATACTCTCAGCCATAATACTGAAATTCCTCAACTATGTTGTGATATTCCAAAAAGGATACCGTAGGTTTCTGTGAAGAACCAAGCTGGTTAACTCAGTTGGTTAGAGCATGGTGCATTAACTGCATGGTCAAGGGTTCAATCCCTATACCTGCCAGCCACCGAAAAAAGAAAAGAACCAAGTGTTTCTTGAAGAGAAGGAACAATTTAACAACCAAGGTGGATATTGAACTAGGTGTGTCAAAAATAGATGAACAAAGCCCTGCTTAGATGGTAACAGAGGAAGTGAAGTAGTCTTATGTCAGTCCAAGTTTCTTGGGAAAATTTACATTCCCTACATTCCTGAAGCCTAAAAATCTTTAGCTGATGATTATTACCTTTATCGCCTATTAAAATGCAAATAACCATCAGAACTTATTAACATTAGTGTCAATAAATTTGGTATACAACCCCCCACTACTAAATTTGTTGTTTTTTTTTATAAAAGCCAGCCAGTAAGGGGATCTTAACCCTTGACGTGGTATTGTCAGCATCACACTCTCCCAAGTGAGCTAACCAGCCATCCCTGTATAGGGATCCGAACCCGTGGCCTTGGTGTTATCAACACCACACTCTCTCCCAAGTGAGCTAACCAGCCATCCCTGTATAGGGATCCGAACCCGTGGCCTTGGTGTTATCAACACCACACTCTCTCCCAAGTGAGCCACAGGCCGGCCTCCCCACTACTAAATTTGAATGACTTAAAAAATGCAAGTATGCTGGGGCCGGCCTGTGGCTCACTTGGGAGAAAGTGTGGTGCTGATAACAAAGGGGGTGCGAATGCAAGTATGCTGGGGCCGGCCTGTGGCTCACTTGGGAGAAAGTGTGGTGCTGATAACACCAAGTCAAGGGTTAAGATCCCCTTACCAGTCATCTTTAAATATATATATATATACAAGTATGCTGATAACACCAAGTCAAGGGTTAAGATCCCCTTACCAGTCATCTTTAAATATATATATATATACAAGTATGCTGATAACACCAAGGTCAAGGGTTTGGATCTCTGTATGGACCAGCTGCCAAAATAATAATAATAATAATAAATTAGGAGAGATCAGCAGTTATTTCTGCCTTACTGTTAGTTCAGATCCTTCCTTGAGAGCAGGTTTTGAAAAGGAAAGTGAAGAAAATAGGAGCACAGAACTAGGAGGAACAGATGGAAACAAAGTCCAGGTGCGGAGGAAGGGACACATAGTTGAGCTTGCCAAGGACAAACTTTGGCCTATTACGTAGTTTTACCCAGGGCTGACTCTGGTAATCCAAGTACACATTGATCTCTAGCCCTGAATTTCTGAGGAGATAAATTATGGCACTTGAAATTAGAGTTGAGGAGGGCCGGCCCGTGGCTCGGGAGAGTGTGGTGCTGAGAGCACCAAGGCCCCGGTTCGGATCCTATATAGGGATGGCCGGTTAGCTCACTGGTAGTCAAGGATTTAGATCCCCTTACCGGTCATCTTTAAAAAAAGAGAGAGAGAAATTAGAGTTGAGGGAAGTCCATAATTATCTGCTATGTTTTGATAACCCAGTGAGTACAGGTACTTTGGAAATGAAGAAGAGGAATTGACCAAGAATATAGTTGGACTGAACTGCTATTAGATCTTAGGAAAAATAAGCAGGAAAGGAAGGAAGTGTTGCGTTATGCACATGCACATGATCCTGGCCTAAGAATAGGAAGAGTTTTTGTGTTGAGGTAAACGAAGTAAAATGAAACACTTATCTACAGTGTTTGAGGGATTTAGTTCCTACTGTAGGAGTTTAAAAATTGTTCTCCCTAGTAGAGAAGAATTAGGCAAGAACCCAGAAGTAGATAGAAATTTCGCTCGTAGTGCCTATGTGGTGATGAAAGTCAGGGTTTTGGACCACAGCAAGGTGACTCCACACAATGTATAGGCAGAGCATTTGTGCTCTAGTTAAAGGTTAGAAATAGGTGTTTTCGGGCCGGCCCGTTGCTCACTTGGGAGAGTGCGGTGCTGATAACACCAAGGCCACAGGTTCAGATCCCTATATAGGGATGGCCAGTTAGCTCACTTGGGAGAGCGTGGTGCTGACAACACCAAGTCAAGGGTTAAATTCCCTTACTGGTCACCTTTAAAAAAAAAAGAGAGAAATAGATGTTTTCAGTTTTAAGGTTTCTTCCAGTTTAGAGAGTCTACCATTCACTAGCTTTGTGAACTTGGACACATTAATAAAAGCCCCCATGCCTCAGTTTGCTTACCCATGAAATGGGAATGGATACTAATAGTTCCTATCTCTGAGAGCTTTTAGAAGGATGAATGAAGTCTTACATGTCACAGTATAAAATAGTAGTTAAAACTGTGGGCCCAGATCCCCATGCTGGCCAGCTGCCAGAAAAAAAAAAAAAAAAAAAAGACTGTGGGCCCAAGTCAGATTGCCTTGTTTTAATTCTGGTGCTGCTGTTTACTCCTTGTGTAACCTTGGGCAACAGACTGTCCCTCCTCTATGCCTGTTTCTTCATCTGTAAAATGGAGATAGTACCTCATATGATTTTTGTGAGGACTAAATGACTAAACACAGACAAAGTACTTAAAAGGGTGTCTGGCACAAAGTGAGCATCAGTAAATGTTAGCAGTCATTTGCAAGGTGCTTGACACACAGCAGTGATCAATAAATGGGGCCCATTCTTCTTCGTCCCTGCTGGTCTAAAGCAGGATTCTGGATCTTGAGATCCCCTTCCTTCTCTCAACATCCACCCCACCCCATTCTGACTTAGAATTAAGGACTGGAAATCTCAAGCAATTTATGATCATAGGTAATGGAGGTGCAAAGTTTTATCTCATAGAATGATAAGAAAGAAGTCCACACTCTGTGCTAGGTCCCAAGAGGCAATTGAGCAGAGTGCAAAAGGGGTTAGGCCCAAAAGGAAAGGAGCTGCCTGACAAAGAGTTGTGAGAACTCTGTGCTCCAGAAGTGGTTCTCTCACCAGACGCAGGAAGGGGGAGTTCGGCGACATTAGACCAGTGAGCAGAGCTGTTGGCAGAGGGCGCTGCCACACAAGCTTGGTGATCTAGATAAAGGGTTTGTAGAATATCCCCAACTGTTTTAGTCTGTTTATGTTGCTATAACAGAAATACCTGAGACTGGGTAACTTATAAAGAACAGAGGTTTATTTGGGTTACGATTCTGGGACAGCTACATCTGGCACAAGCCTCAGGCTGCTTCTACTCATGGTAGAAAGTGGCAGGCAGCTGGCAAGTACAAGCAAATCACATAGCAAGAGGAAGCGAGAGAGAGAGAGAGAGAAAGAGGGAAGGTACCAGGGTCTTTTAAACAACTAGCTCTAGTGGGAAATAATAGAGCAAGAATTCACTCATTAATCCCCCCACCTATGGAGAGCATTAACCCATTCATGAGGGATCTGCCCCCATGACTCAATCAGTTTCCAACACTGCCACATTGTGGATCAAATTTCCACGTGAGTTTTGGAGGGGACAACACATCCAAACTCCATCATTCCACCTCTGGCCCCCCAAAACTCATGTCACTCTCACATGAAAAATACAATCATTCCATCCCAACAGTCCCAAAAGTCTTAGCTTGTTCCAGCACCAACTTAAAAGTCCGAAGTCCAAAGTCTCATCTGAGACCAAAAGCAAAAGTCCTTCCAGCTGTGAACCTGTAAAAATCAAAAACAAATTTATCTACTTCCAAGATACAATGGTGGAACAGACACTGGGTACATGTTCCCATTCCAAAAGGGAGGAATAGACCAGAAGAAAGGAGAAACAGGCTCTAAACAAGTCCGAAACCCAGCAGGGCAGACATCATGCCTTAAAGCTCCAAAATAATCTCCTTTAACTCCAAGTCCAGCATCCTGGGCACAACTGGCCATCTGGGCCCCCAAAGCATCGGGCAGCCCAACCCCCACAGTGCTGCCAGGCACAGCACAGTGGGCTGCACTGGTGCCTGCAACTTTCCCAGGCCTGTGTTGCATGTTACCAGTGGCCCTGCAGTTTGGGGGTCCTGGTGGCAGCCCCACCACATTGGCTCTACTAGACATTTCCCTGGTGGGGGCTCTCTGTGGTGGCTCTGACCCCACTTTCCTGATCAGCATTGCTCTAGTAGATGGCCTCTGCAGTGGCTCCACCCCTGTGGCAAGACTCTGCTTGGGCCCAGGCTTTTCCATCCATCCTCTGAAATCTGGGTGGAGGCTGCCACACCTCCACTGCTCGCATGTCCTGCTGGCCTGCAGACTTAACACCAGGTGGATGCCACCAAGGTTTCAGGTTTCTACTCTCCAGAGCTGCTGCACGAACCACATTTGGGGCTGCTCCAGTCAGAGTAGCTGGGATGCAGGGAGTAGGCTCCCAAAGGCAGCTGAGCCCCAGGTCTGTCTTCCAGGACAACTCAGTCCTTCTAGACCTCAGGGCTTGTGATGGGTGGGGCACCTTCCCAGACTTCTCAAATGCCTTTAGGGCTTTTTCCCCATTGTCTTGGTTATTAGCATCTGGCTGCCTCACCACCAAGATAATGTCTTTAGCATTTAGCATTACAGTTTATCTGCTTCACCCTTGCATTTTTCTCCTGCTCCCCACCTCTCTGCCTCATGGCCAGGCTGCAAATTTTCCAAATCTTTACGCTCTTCCTCCCTTTTAAATTCTGGCTTTACATCATGCCTTTGCCGCCATAACTCAGAGTAGGCTGTTAAAAGTAGCCATGCAGCTTCCTTAATGCTTTGCTGCTTGGAAATTTCTTCTGCCAAATATTCCGGTTCACAACTCTTAAGTCCCATCTTCCACAAAGTCCAAGGGCATGGACACAATGCAGCCAAATTCCTTGCTGTGGTGCAGCAAGGGTGATCTTTTGTCCAATTTCCGATAAGTCCCTCATTTCTATCTGAGGCCTCATCATCTGCATGGCCTTTACTGTCCACATTTCTATCAGCATTCTGGTCACAACCATTTAACCAATCTCTTTAAAATCTTCCAAACTTTCCCTCATCTTTTTCTCTTCTTCTAAGTCCTCCAAACTCCTCCAACCTTTGCCTAATACCTAGTTCCAAAGCTGCATCCACATTTTCAGGTATCTATCTGTATAGCAACACCCTACTCCTCAGTACCAGTCTTCTGTTTTAGTCTGTTTGTGTTGCTATAACAGGAATACCTGAGACTGGGTAATTTATAAAGAACAGAGGTTTATTTGGCTTACAATTCTGGGAGAGCTGCATCTGGCACGGGCCTCAGGCTGCTTCCATTCATGGTGGAAAAGTGGCAGGTAGCCAGCGGATACAAGCAGATCACATGGTGAGAGAAAGCGGGGGGGTGCCAGGGTCTATTAAACAACCAGCTCTCATGGGAACTAATAGAGCGAGATCTCACTCATTAATGCCCCCTTCCCCAGGGAGGGTATTAATCCATTCATGAAGGATCCACCCCCATGACCCAATCTGTTTTCAACAGTGCCACAATGGGGATTAGATTTCCGCATGACTTTTGGTGGGACAACACATCCAAACTCTACCACCCACAAATATGTATAATAAATGAAAGAAAGTGAGCCGAGATGCCAGGTACTGTTCAAGCTTTATTAAAGAAAGAAATCTGGTGGGCTGTGCTCAGTGGCAGGGAGCCCAGGGCTGCCCTGAAAATAGTGGGCAGCACCAGGTGTGGGGTTGTTAGAGCCTATATAGTGTGCCAAGGGCTGGCTGATACCATCAAGGAGGGTCATTATGCTAATGTGGATCGGAGTGGAGAACTGTGTCCTTGCAGAAGCAAAAGGGGTTTCTGCTTAAGTCAGGAGGCTTCTCATAAAGGGAAGGGGGAGGGGAAGGGAGGAGGTGGGTGGCACCATTTTGTACTTGGGCTTGTCTAAAGTGGTGCTGGTTATGTTACAGATCTATTATTCCTATCTTTTAAGTATAGGAAAAAGGGAAAAGGGGCGAAGGTCTCATTCTTCTGAAGCTACTTCCTGCTGACAATGGGTGAAGATATGGAAAAAATAAAAGATTTAGGTGGCGGGGTATTGGTTTCGTGTGGGGAGGCTGTATTCCTCCAGGGAAGGGTCACTGATTCTGAGGGGCTGATATCCTCCTTGCAGAACAATTTGGTGACCTTTTGCTTGGTGAAAGTCTGCATACGTTCCTGCAAGAAATTAGAGAAACACCAAAAGAGACAGGGACCATAAAGTAGGATGAAGCACAGTTAGGGGTCCTAGTAGGGACATAGGCCAGGGTATCCAAGGGTTCAGTGAAATGGTTTAAGCTGTTTTGGATCACCCCAGATTCATTTACATAACAGTATTCCTCCCCCAAGAAGAAGCAGGTGCCTTCCTTCTCAGCTGTAAGAAAGTAAAAGGCCCAACGGTTCTGTAAAGTAACTCTCCACTGTCGCCAGTGAAGTGACCTGTCACCAGAGGGAGGAGATGCTATCTATACTTAGTTCTTCTAAGATTTTTTGATAGAATTGAGAGGCAGTGGCAGGGCCTGCTATGCCAGTTCCAGTTACAGGAAGGATCCTTGCCCAATTAAAAGGTACAATTAGTGCCCTACGGGAGCAGGGGCACTTCCTGAAGGGGGGGGGCTGAAGTTAGTCCCAGTCCCGTCTCCATCTCTCCATCTGTCTGGAGGGTGATGTCAGGGACAAGCCAAAAGAACAGGCAAGAAATTGCATTAGGGGGGCAGGCAACAGGATAATGTAGTTTTACAAAGGAAATCTATTCCGGTTTTAGGGCATGTATGAGGAGGGGGTAAGTGAGTGGTAGCATTTGGTGTTAGTGAGGCAGAGTGTGGGCAGGCCCCGCACAACGCTGACAGTCCTCACCGAGATGAGATTAGAGGACAGTGAACAGACGTTTGTGGAAACGTCTGCATCGACAGGGAGGGGGGTGACCACAAAAAGTCTCTCGTGAAGTGGGAGACAGATGAGTCACTCGGGGACCAATCTGATTCGCTGAGGACTGAATCATCCCTGTGGACCTGAACCTCCATGTTCCAGGTAAGGGGGAGCATTGAGATAGGAGGAAAAACACGGGAAGGATGAGATGGGTTAGGAGCCAAAAGAATTTAAGGGGGACATTGCCACAGTGACATTGCTAAGAAGCATCCTACCGATAGGAGGTAAAGAAGTGCCAGGAGAAATCTTCCCGTAATGTTACACTGCTCTGGGGCAGCTGCTGCCAATCCTGTAGCAAGTACTAGAACGGATAGTATAATAGTAGCTCCTGTGTGAAGGACATGAAGTGAGACTGCAAGAGTGAGAGGATAATCGCCGGGGGAAAGATCATCCTTCTTCTGGGATTGGGGGAAGAGTGAAGGTCCTGGAGATTTTTAGTTTTGTGGGTCCTAAAATGGATGAAGTGTGAGGAGATATTGGGGTGGGGGTTGAGCAGAAGGACCTGTAAACAGATTTTTGGGTAAAGTCTCAGGTGCTAGTTTTACCAAGGATAAGTGATACCAAGGAGCCTTTCTTAGTACTTTTACTGCCGTTGGGGTGGCAAGAAGTACTGTATAAGGCCCTTCCCAACATGGCGGGAGGGGCTTTGGGATTCAGGTTTTAATATACACTTGCTGTCCCTGGCTCAGTTTTAAGTCTGAGAGGGTGGCAGGGAAAGGATGAGGTAATAGAAGGTTGGCCTGTTCCCTAAGAAGATCCCTAATGAGCAAAAGAGTAGGGAGATGACTGGCTAAAGGCGATTAGCTGGAAGAGAGAGGTGTGAGAGTGAAGGGCCGACTATACATAAGCTCAAAGGGGCTGAGGCCTGTGGGCTCGTGAGGGGGCAGCCCGTAGGTGAGTGAGTGACTGGTGGGGAGGCCAAAACGAGGGATGATTTGCATTACTGCTGTAGCATCCTCTGAAGTACAGGGAATAGCCTCAAACCAACCTGAAAAGGTATCTGCTAAGGTTAGAAGATAGTGTGTCCTTTTATGGGAAGAGTAATATAAGGGCTGAGGAAAAAATAGTAGGGGTTCATAGCCTATATGAACTGAATTATGGAAATCTAAAAGGATTTGCTCAGTTTGTGTAGTAGGGAGGACATGGCGACGAGAGAGAGTACACCAGTTGTCCCTTCTCTGTGGCCCAACTGTTGGAGGTGTTGTACTTCTCGGAGTGTGTATTGGGATGAGGACATATGGGCTGTTGGAGTGAATAGGACTGAAGCCATGTTGGGACCTAAAGCTGCCTGGGCTGCAGAGGGGCGGGGGAGGATTTTTATTTTTACTTTTATTTATTTATTTTTATTTTATTTTATTTTTTTAAAAAGAGGACCGGTAAGGGGATCTTAACCCTTGACTTGGTGTTCTCAGCACCAGGCTCTCCCAAGTGAGCTAACCAGCCATCCCTATATAGGATCTGAACCCACGGCCTTGGTGTTATCAGCACCACACTCTCCCAAGTGAGCCATGGGCTGGCCCTGCGGGGGAGGATTTTTAAAAGGACAGTTTTTTTTCTCTCCACTCTTGCTTCCCATCCCCTGACTTTCTTACCCGCTTGCTAAGTAAGAAAACAAGGCCGAGAGGCTAATTAGTACTTCGCAAAGCTAACAGTTCTTTCTTTGAGATTTGTAGAGTTTTGAGAAATGATCAAGGCCAAATGACTGAAGCTGACCTTGGGCACTAGCCAAGTACACTGGCACAAATCAAAATCTTGCAGGGTCCTGAGATGACAGCGAAGATGAGAACAGAAGCCAGATGAGGCCTTGGCAAGACCTTGTACCTGACCCATAGAAATGGACTCCTTGTAATTCACATCTCCTGCTCTCCTGCTTTTCACCTCCCACATTCCATCCCCTCAACCCTTCCTTTAAAAACCCCTCAGTAAATGTAAATCTTTGAGATGGGGTAGCCTACGATCTCCTTTAGCTGAATACAACTGCTTTTCTAACACCAACCATTTGACTTTTGAGTTTTGTCTTGTTTTTTGTTTTTTTCCTTTTCAAAGGGGCGGGCAGCCAGACCCGAGTCCAGTAACAGGGCCATGAGAAGGACCTGAGCAGGAGAGGAAGAGTGGGAGCCTGGTGATCGAACAGCTGTTTTGCAGTTAGATCCACCAGTTTGTTTCCCTGGGCTATGGGGTCATTGGAGGTTTGGTGTCCTCTGCAGTGTATAACCCCAACCTCCTTTGGGAGTTGTGCAGCCCCAATAGCTTGTGTTAGATTTACTGTGGCATAACCTGCCTGGGGGACAGGCATGGAGGTGGCGCTCCCATCTATGAACTGTATAATGGGATGCACGGAGATGTGTGGACAGGGACTGAGAAAGAGGTCTAAAGCCTCCATGCAGTTGTGTTCTAAGGGTCATGAGTGTTTTGGGATGAGAGTTGCTGGATTTTAAGGGAGAGCAAAGTTTAAAGGAGAACTGGGAGTTTTCAATGAAAGTAAGGTGAATAAGTTGTAGGCAGGAAAGGGAGAGAATTGACTCGGCCTTATGGCTGAGAAGATCTTGACTGTTGTCTAAAAGTTAGTTTAGAGCTTTCTTATGCTAAAAGGGTGGCTGCCGACAAGGCCCATAAACAGGGGCCCATTCTCGAGATGTGGTGTCTAGTTGTTTAGAGAGGTTTGTAACCGGGGAGAAAATATCTCCTGCCTTTTGTCCCCAAACCCCGACTACCAATCCCTGGGTTTTGGTGATGTATAGGATAAAAGGATGAGATAGGTTTGAGAGAGATAGAGCTGCGGCTGCAAGGAGAGCAGCTTTTAATCGCTGGAAGGGAGAATGAATGAGCTTTGTGGGATCTAAAGGAATGGAAGGATCCCCTTTGGCTGCCCCTTAAAGTGGTTTTGCTAGCACGCCAAAGTTAGGAATCCATAGGCGAAGATACCCTGCAAGCCCCAAGAAAGAAAGGATTTCACCCACTGGGGTAGGAGTAGCAACAGTGTGGGCCTGTGAATCCTCATAGAAGGGGCTACAGAGGAGGAGGTCATCCACATACTGTATTAAAGTGCTAGAGGTTAGGGAAAGTTCAGATAAGTCTTGAGCTAAGGCCTGGCCGAAGAAGTGGGGGCTATCCTGAAATGCCTGAGGTAGTACTGTCCAAGTAAATTGTTCGGAATGCCACGGGTCAGGATTAGTCCTGTACTAAACAGTATGAGCCATTAGGCTTTATAACTGGAAGGATGGGCATATTAAAAGGCAAGTGGATAGGCATATTAAAAGGCAAGTGGAAGATGAGAAGAAAGGAGTTTGTGTACGACGGGTTTTAAGCCTATTGGGTGTTTGTTAGCGATGGGGTACTGTGGGTCACCAGGGAACAAAGAGGGGTTCTGTAATTTAACAAGGATAGGGGAATGGTGCAAAGCAATGGAGGGAGAAGAAGCATCCCATACTATGGGATTAACCTTGTCCAAGGGGAAGGGGAAGGTGGAAGCCCCAGGGGCCAGGTCTGGGGCAGACTGTAACAGGAGTATTGTAGCTGGAGTTAAAGTGTTTAGGGTAAGAGTAGCTTTGAATTTGAAAAGAATGTCCCAACCCAGTAAGGGGGCTGGGCATTGAGGCTTTATTAAGAATTTGTGTGCGAATTGGGTGTGTTGTAGGGTGCAGGAAAGGGGTTGGGTGATCCGTGGGCAGTATTCTGACCCCGTGACCCCTACTATTGTGATAGAGGATGGGGGTGTTGGTCCTGCATATTCATGAAGGGTAGAGTAAACGGCCCCTGTAT
This sequence comes from Galeopterus variegatus, assembly GCF_000696425.1. NCBI lineage: Eukaryota > Metazoa > Chordata > Mammalia > Dermoptera > Cynocephalidae > Galeopterus > Galeopterus variegatus. Next base: position 198,009 of record NW_007726954.1, on the reverse strand, counting down.
GGATGACAAAAGAGATCGGCTTACCTATCACGAGGCGAGTTACCCTGGGCTCATGTGTGGTGATCTCCATGGGGGCCTCAGTCCTCCTCCTGGGCAAAGCCGAGAAGCTCTGGTAGAGATGGCCGTGAAGCCAGAGGCTGTAGGTTTGGGACTGGGCCACTCCTTCTCTGGCGAGTGGCACAGTCAATCCCCCAGTGACCTGGCCGTTTGTAGTGAGGACAGGTTATGACAGGTCTGTGCCAAGTGGCCCGGCTGACTGCAATTGAAGCAGTTCTTGGGTGGCTTGCCCATAAAGGCAGCCAGCTTTGGAGTATGTGAGCCACAGATGTCATTAGCCAGGAGCTGGTATTTGGACTGATCTCTTTTACACTTTTTTCGAATATCAGGGGCTGATTGAGTAATGAAGTGAGAGGGTAAGAGGGCCACGCCTGCAGGGGAGTTTGGGTCTATACGTGTGTATTCATGTAAAGCCTCAGAGAGGTGGGTTAGGAACTTGCTGGGATTTTCAGTGGATCTCTGTGTGATCTCTCTAAGCTTGTTGTAATTAACTGACTTGTGAGTAGCCTTTTGGAGGCCATGAAGTAGGTGTGTGATCATATTATCCTGGAGATCCCGATCCCCATGGGTGGCCTGGTAGTTCCAATTTGGGTCTGTGCAAGGAACAGCAACAGCTCCCACAGGCCACCTATTATTTTGAGCATGTACCTGAGCCACCATCTAGACCTGCTCCCTGTACATGGACTCTGACAATTCCTTCCATCCCAGCCACTTCACAGAAGGGTTATAAAAAGCTGGAGCTGAGGGTTGTTACTGACAAAGGGGGAAAAGGAGAGGAGTTGGGCTGAGGACGAGCGTCTGGAGGCCATGTGTGGGGAAGAGAGAGAAATGTGGAGCGCTGATGGATCAGGAGATTGATCTGAGTCTGGAAGGAGAGGTCGAGCATGAGCTAGGAGAATTTGAGACATAGGACAGTTTTGACAGAGAGAAGAACACGTTCGGAGATAGGAAAAGGCCTGAACAAGGAATCTCTACAGCTTTTTCCATTTCAGTGAGTGTCTAAATCGAGTGCCATCTTGTGGCCACTGGAATCCATTGTAACAAGGCGTTTGAGTTTTAATGTCTCCACGGAGACTGAGAAATTGGCCAGGAGACAGCCCAGAGGCATAGAGCATGGAGTACAGTAGAAAACAAGAAGTTTAGGCTCAATGTCTCCCTGGAGGCCAAGAAATTGGCCAGGAGACAGCGCAAGGGCGTAGAGCATGGAGGTTTGGATAATGAGGATCCCATGTAGAGGGTGAGAAAGAGCAGTCAGTCCTGGTAGAAGAAGAGCACCAGCAAAGGGTGTCCCCTTTGGTGCCCACCTTCTTTTCGAGAGTAAAGCCACCAACTGGCTAGAGGAGCGTCTTCCAATAGCTGCGGGGCACGAGAAGGGTTCCCTCGGCCAGGTGCCTGGGCTTCATGGAGACCTGAGTCGTAGAGAGAGCAGTCGGAGGAACTGTAGAAGTAGGCTGGACAGACGCACTGACTCACCCTGAATTGAGGCCGGCGTTGGATGCATTGGTCTGAAACAGCAAAAGTAGAGAGTCCCGAGTGTACCCAGTTCCGGCAGGTCCAGGAAAGGTGGCCAAGGGTCAATCACCCCGAGAGAGGGGATCATCCACAACATCAGCCAAAATCCTTCCCTAGTTTCAGCACCATAATGAAAGAAAGTGAGCCAAGATGCCAGGTACTGTTCAAGCTTTATTAAAGGAAAAGAATCTGTAGGGCTGTGCTCAAAGTGGGGATGTGCTCAAAGTGGGGAACAGTCCAGGGCTGCCCTGAATATGGGGGACGGCACCAGTTGTGGGGGTGGTAGAGCTTATATAATGCACCAAGGGCTGGCTGATACCATCAAGGAGGGTCATTATGCTAATGTGGATCCGGATGGAGAACTGCCTCCTTGCAGAAGCGAAAGGGGTTTCTGTTAAAGTCAGGAGGCTTCTCGTAAAGGGAAGGGAGAGGGGAGGGAAGGAGGGGGGCAGTGTCATTTTGTACTTGGGCTTGTCTAAAGTGGCACTGGTTATGTTGCAGATCTATTAGTTTTGTTAACGGAAATCCCAAAAAAGGCCCTCTGTGATGATTTTCTAGTCAGTTCAGGGAACTCATCTAGCCCTGAAAATGCTCCAGGCTGGCAGTCCCTGGACAAGGACAGTGCCTGCAGCCATGCCCAGAGTTGAGAAGGAACCACCAGCATGTGGACAGTGTCATAAGCAACACACAATTGTGTGATACTTCCCACTGAGGCTGGTATTGCCTAATTTACTGTAAGGTTGCTACACAAGTTGTTAAGAACTATTTATAATTTTAGAGCTAAAGAGACCAGGTAATCCACTTAGCATATGAAGAAGTATACTCAAAGAAAGGTAAAGTCTCAGTAGCATGTGGCCCTGGTGGGACTAGAACCCAAGTCTCTTCAATTGTGGAGAAGACCATTATGAGAGTTATAATGTAAGGCTCTAGAAATTCATGAAGCACATAAATCTCATCCACCACTGAAAGTGTCTTGATAAGGGTACCTGTCTTGAAAAAAGAATGGGTAAGAAGGCAGAAGCCCTAGAATAGGACACATTTTGTCTGTGAAGGTTCTATGAGCAGTGGCAAAAACAAAACTAAATTTTAAAAAATATCCTGGACTTTAGTAAGTACTGGTGAAATAAGTATGACAGACTAAATTATTTAAGCACTGTTTGTTGGATATATTTAGCGTGATACAGTGTAAATTGATGTCAATTTCACTCTAAAGAAAGCAGAATACATACATCATGTTGGTTTCTGAATCATTTCATTACTAAGTATCTGTTATTCTAGAGAAGGTAGTGATTTTCAATTGCTGAAATTATTCCACAGCTTCAGTTTATGTGGGTTTTATTTTGTAAGATTGTATTTTTAAAATAGCAGCATACTGATAATGTGAATTTTTGTTATTACTTTCTTAATTTACCATGGCTGCAATGATTTCAGTTCATATGGAAAATGTACTTGTCCACTAAGTTCATGGAATCAGAAACTATCAGATCTCTCTGAGACTTTTATTGCTACCTTGGTTACTATATATGAAAAACAAGGAGTGATGAAACAATTACTAGGTTGGCTTTGCTTTTTATTCTTACAGTTTACAAGGCTGGGAAGTCCAAGCAGAGGGGGTACATCTAGCAATGGACAACTATGTGGATGTGAGCCTGGGACGGGCAGGTTGGGGACCAGGATCCTCAGGCTGGAGAGGAGTGAGCCCTCAGAACTCAGCACTTAGCAAACCTCCTCTCATGAGACCTCACAGCTGCCAGTGTACTGAGGGTATCACGCCCATCTCACCCATGAGTGACAGAGCCTCCATATAAGCCACCAGTCCCTGTTCTCCAAGTGGACAAGTCGCAGAGTTCATCTGGACTCAGCCTCTCCCTTAGTTGCTTGCCATGGGAAAAGAGTGAAATCGGGCCCCTCTGATGGCAGGCAGCTTGTGAGTGGCCAGCAGCCCCTTTTTATCAGAGGCTTCAATATCCTCATCTGTCATCAGGGAGGGCTGAGATAGAAGGTCCTTGATCCTCAGCTCCAATGTCATCTTTCTCCAGAGCTCGGAGCCTGACCTAGGTGCAAGTCCTGTTTTGTGCAAACCCCCCAACACAGGTGGCCCTGGCCTTAGTGCAACATGGGAACGGGTGAGGATGGGGCTAGAAATGGGTTAGGGGGCCTTTCTGATAGACTTGGACCATCTTTCTTTCAAGGAAACATATTCAACACCCAGAGAAGGAGGAAGGTGAGCAGCTGCGGCCCTCGCTCAAGGGAGCGGGGGGGATGTGGAAGTCAGAGACGGGTCCTCTCCCCCAGGCAGGACACTTCCTGGCTGCATCCCCTGCAACTTTGATTTATTAGGAAGATTTGATAGACGGAGGAGGGAATCCCATCCCACTGGAGGGTGTGGGAAGGGGACAGGAATCAAGGACATATTTCTGGGGGACAGGCTGTTTGAACCCAACACCGAGAACAGGTTGGGGCATGGATGGGATTGAAGGAGAGGAGGGTATCACTTAAGAGAAAAGTCTGCAAACCAGCTCCCTGCTCCATCCCTCCCCAACAAGGCCCCTTTAGCATCTCCCACCCAGGCCCTGTCAGCATCCTGTTTTTTCTGTGGCCCCAGAAAATTAAAGTCCTGAGAGAAATACAGCTTCTCCAGGTGGCAGCCAACAATTATATCATCAAGAAGAAGGAAGAATTTGGCAACTGGTTTAGGTCTAACTGAGTGGCTCAGTAACAACGAGAGATGAGGGCTTGCAGGAATTTGATGATAGGGGATAGAGAACTCTTTCTGGTGGCAGCTGCAGAGAGCCTGGGGCCATGGCTATCTGGTCAGCCACGGACCCTGTTGCATGGTGACCAGTGGGGCACCAGGACTCCAGCTGTGTGGCAGGCACTGGGAGGGAGAGCTGAGGTGTGGCTCCTGGTAGACTAGCAGCTGCCTCTCTGTCCTGCAGCTACAAGCTCTCCTGCCAGCTGGAGCCCCCATCCCACTAGGCCAGCAACACCCTCAAGGCAAAGAAGAGCAGGCCCAAGGAAGCCAAGCTGCTGGAACTGCATTCCCAGCTCCACCTCTGACCAGCCCTGTGACTGGGGCAAGCTGATCACAGCTCTGGGACTCGAGGCAACATTCTTATAAATTTAATGTGCCTTTTCAATCCCTTTTTCATTTTTTACCTATCTTCATCTGTAATCACAGTAGTATTGTCTTTGTTAGTGTTTTCATTAAAATCAATATAGACATGTTACACATAGTGCATCTTTAAATATTTATTTTTACTATGTCTGATATTTGGAGATCATGCCCTATGAACACATATAGAATAATTGTTTGCATTTAAATGTGAGAATGAGCTCCAGCAGCGCATACAGGCCACAATGTATTTCCTGCTTAACCAACAGAAAAGCTTTTTCTGGTTTAAAGCTATTGCAAATCCTTCTGCATTGAAGACAGTTGCATGGAGCTGCATTTTCTCTTCTCTATAGATTCTCAGAGTCTAATCTCCTAAGGGAGAACTGGTAGATCATTTGGTGCTTGGTTTTAAAATATTGTCTTACTCTACATTTTTTTGGAGGGGTTATAAAATTCAGATTTTTCAGCATTCTGTGGACACAGATGTGTTTCCTTCTTTGAAGTGTGTCCATACGCATGATTCTTTGTCACCACAGTTTAGTTAAATTCACCAGTCCCTCAACAATACTGTTCAAATGTCAGCACCACAGGCCAAGAACTGTGAGCAAACACCTCAAGTGCTACTGTACGAACTCAGGGCTCTCCCGTCAGCCCACAGTCACTACACAAACAACACGTGTGCGTCATCATCAGTGTCTAATCGTGTCCCTCCTTTCAAAGTCTATTGGCAAGTGGTGGCTGTACATCTGTTACTTAGTACACGCACAGACAGCAGCTGTGTACAGACTCACAGTGATAAGCCATGTGACAGCTAACAAAGACCAACACTTAGGAAAGGGAGTTTGCCAACAAAGATGAAAGTGCAACAAAGACACAAGAAGTAATGACGCTGGAAGGGAAACTAGAATCAAATGTAAATAGAGGTGGGAAAAGTGGGCAACTGCAAGAGTCTTGATACTTCTGCTATTGAAAAGACTCCCACTTCTCAGCCACAGTGAAGGTGACCTTACAGACAAATAAGAGAACTTGTAAAAATAATAGTTATCCCAGAAATAGTGATGCCAGTAACACTGCACATTAAAGAAAATCCCAGACATATTTCACAGCCTTGAAAGTTCAAACAGTAAAATATTGGAAGCTTGTATGGTCATTTTTATAGTTCTGCACTACCATGCAAAGCAAAGACTGCCTGTATGTGTGTATATTTGCACACCGGTAGGGCAGAGGTTCTCCGCTGGGAAATTTTGCCTCCCAGGAGACATTTTGTAACACCTGGTGACATTTCTAGTTTTCACATAGGGTTTCTATTGGTGTCTAGTTGGTAGCTACCATCATCTCCTACATCACACTGTCTCATGCCTGGCAAAGAATTATCCAGCCCAAAATATCAAGACTGCCAAGGTTGAGAAGTCCTGATCTAGGGAAATCTACTTTTCTCCCACATTTGGGTACTGTTATTTTTATGTCATTTTTTAATAGAACACCATTTCTCTAATAATGTGAGGTGCTACTTTTTAAAATCACAAACCAGCTTCCATAGAATGGTGGGCATGGGAAGAAGAATTTTTAAATGGCCTAATGACATCTGCACCCTTTATTCTTTGTGTCACCCTCTTCTTTTAAGTGTGGGAAGAATCTGTGATTTTTTCAATCCAGTGAATAGAGTAAAGCTGACAAGCTGCTACCACCATGAATCTGGTCTGTTGTATAAGAAACCATTGAGCAGCCCAGAGAGACACCCTCTAGCTGAACTGTGGAAAGTTTCATGAGGTGGGGAACTGCAGTGGCCCCTAGGCTGAGGGCAGCCCTCATTTGCCAGTCAGAAGCTGGGGCTCCCAGTCACACACCACCAGAAATAAATGATGCCAACACCCGAGTGAGGTCAGAAGCCCATTCTTCCCTGGTTGAGCCTTCAGATGACAACACATTTCAGGTGACTACCTGACTGTGTCTGCTGTCATCACTTCTCACCCCTTCTTTTCCAGTGCAGGTGCCCTTCCTTCTCTCCACGGCCTTTTCTTCCACCCCAGCACAGCTCAGCTGCATCGCTGCACCCATTACCAGGGCTTCCTGCCCCCAGAACCCCCAGTGCCTGTGCACAAACACATCTCTATTCCCATCAATCTGGACAAGTCTGACATTTTTCACAGAAACATTCAGGGGGAAAGCTAAAATCACCACCAGGCAGGCGCCCCTTCCACTCTCGCCCTGTTCCTTCCCCCTGTCACTCCCCTATCCCCTCACCTCCTCTTTACTAGATCAGTACATTTCTGCTCAATCAGTTGTCTTTGGCACACAGCTTTTGAAATTTTTGGGAAGCTTTTTTTTTTTTTTTTTTTTTTGGAGAGGAGAAAGAGGAAAAAGTGTGAGTAATGTGGAGTTGTGCGAGTTCAAATTCCTTTAGTTTGAAAATCCAAAGAATTCCCATTGTCTGCATGAGAGTTTCCAGCTGGGTTTCTCTGAGTCCTAAGGGCTGCGTGGGACTGGGGAGAGGAGCTCTCATGTTGGTCACCTGGGCCCCATCCCCACTTCAACTGAGCAACTCTGGTTTTAGATTTGAGATTTCAGTTGGGCAAAGAGTTCCATTGCGGTTAACAAACATTTGATAGTGTCCAACTGGCTCCAGTCTGTGCCTGACAGTTGGTAACACTGAATCCTGGGCAGAACTGCTGGCCTAAGGTCCCAGAAAGATTTACAGGCCTCTCCAACCAGCTCATTGCAGCCTCCAGTGTCCCTGGCCCCAGTGACTTCCAGGCTCACTGATAAAGCAATGTTTAGCACAACAGAGGTCCCTTGTAGTCCCTGGTGCTACTTCCCTGGTAGGGGGAAGTCCTCCCTACCTCCCAACTTCTCTCCGTGTCTTCTTCAGACAGTGAGCGGAGGTGCCCGGCAGGGTACAGACAATGGCAGAGAGTGAGGAAAATGTCCTAAATGGTGGCACTCCTGAGGAGGAAACAGAATAATCTATGAGATGGAAAGCAGTCCCTGGGCCTTCCAGCTGTGGTCCCTGAAGGAGGTGGTGATGACATGGTTGGCCACACTGTGGAACTGGGTAATGGTGGTATGGGGAGTTGGTGCCAGGTGCTTCTTGACCTTCTTATTCTACTGAGACCAGGGGGAGCCCCAATGGTAATAGGGCACCACTTTCTTGCATAGCTACTGGGGAGGAGGAGAGCATTACAGGGGCACGGTCCACCCCAGCTCAGAATCTGCAGTATCCCACAGTCCACTGGCAGGTGACAGTGGTCTGAGCTGGAGCTCAGGAAGCTGAGAATGTAGCTGGAGGCTTGTAGGAGTCCCTGGATTGGGTTCTCTACCCACTAAAGGCACTTGATACATGATGTCCCAGGCCTACCACAGCTGAGGAAGGTTCTGTAGTGTTGCAGCCACGTTATTCTCACCAGCCCCACATCCAGAAGCTGTCCCGGGCATGCACATCTCAAGGTGGCATCTTCCCCATCCTAATGAGCCCTCTCGTCCATTTCCGCATTCAGATTCACATTCCCTTTGGAAGCTACAACTAGGGACTCTACTTGGATGTCTGCTACAGGGTCTAGTCCACATCAGGTGCTAAATAAGTGCTGAAGCTGGTGAAGCCTCCTGGGAGGGTGGGTGGGAGAGACCCATGGACCTGCCTGCACCTCAATGAGCACTCTCCATCCCCAAACAGCCCAGGACCTGGCCCTGCTTCCCCTATGTCCCAACTCATTTGATCTTCACAGTCACTCCGTGCACCTGGTGCTGTCAGTGTCCCATCTATACTGTTGACATGTGGACAGGAATGTCACAGGCATTATAAAACTAGTTCAGTTCACGTGGTTAGTAAGATGAGTAATTGATACTGGACCCAGATCACTGGACTCTGGTCAGGAATGGCTTGTCTGGGACAGCAGGTGCAAGAAGGACAGCCTGTCTAGGCCCCACCCTGCAGAGCCGAGCTGCTCATCGTGTCCATCAGAGTCACCTGCTCTGCCAGCAGCTTGGGAGAGAACGCCATGATGTCACACATGTCCACACTGGGCTGGCTCATCATATCACAGGACAGGGGCAGGAGGGCTCTGGACATTGCTCAAGTTCCAGCTCCATCACTGGACGTGACCACTTCCCTGCCCCTGGTGTGGGCTCTGAAGATGGTCATGGATCCAGTTCTACAGGTGACTCTGAGTGCAGAGCAGGCAAGGTTGGCTCTACAGCCTGTGTGGGAAGTACCTGTTGCTCTGGGCATGAAGCAGGTGCAGAAAAAAAAAAAAAAAAAAGCTTCATAAATATCACTTTTCACTGGCCTTCCCAAACACAGAAAACATCTCACTGCATTAAAGGAAGATCTAGCCCCAAACACCACCCCTTAAGTCTTCCAGACTGTAGTCATCCTCACCATCTGTGTCTGCCTCACCTCACAAAGAGCTTTGGACCCTCCAAGTTGGCAAGAAGAACATGCCACTGGGGACCCATGTCTGATCCAGGCCAGTTGACCCGCATGTGGGCACCCTAACTTTTAATGATGGAAAGTGAAAGCACGCCCAGGGTCCTAAGGCAGGAGCCAAGGGCTGCACCCTCTGCCCAGAAGTAGGCAAGCAACAAGGCAGGCCTGGGATCCTAAGGCAGGAGATGAGGGCAGCACCCCCCACCCAGAAGCAGGCAAGGAGCATGCCGTAAACACCACTTCCATGTACATAGCCCACCACAGCCACTGCCCCAGCCACAGCTGCTGCAAAAACAGCTCAACACCAAAGCAGTAGCCACAGCCACCATTCAAGCAGTGTAACAGACACTCGATGGCATTGACACAAGGAGAGTCACCAGCAGAGACCAGAAAAAGAAAAGGATGTCTGTCTCCTCAAAGCCCACTCCAGAGTAACAGAAAATGCAACTGCTCTAACAGCTGATGACCAGACATCAAAATAGAGATATTAGAAATACAAAAAATCCAAGAAAATATGACATCACCAAAATAATACAGTAATTCTCAAATACCAAACCCTATATAGCAGGAAATCTTTGAAATGACCGAAAAGGAATTCTAAGCAACAATCTTTTTTTTTTTTTTTTTTTTTTAAAGATGACCGGTAAGGGGATCTTAACCCTCGACTTGGTGTTGTCAGCACGAGGCTCAGCCAGTGAGCCAACCGGCCATCCCTATATGGGATCCGAACCCGCGGCCTTGGTGTTATCAGCACCACACTCTCCCGAGTGAGCCACGGGCCAGCCCCCTAAGCAACAATCTTAAGGAAACTCACTAAAATATGAGAAGACTCAGTTAGGCAACATAATGAAATGAGAAAAACAAAAACTCAGGTTATGCAGTAGGAAACTTACAAAGAGATTAATACTTTCAAAAAGAGTGTAGCAGAACTCACGGAACTGAAAGATTCACTCAGTGAAATAAAAGGCACAACTGACAGCATAAGCAGCAGGCTAGACCAAGCAGAAGAAAGAATTTCTGATCTTGGAGATAGTCTTTTTGAAATAACCCAGACGGGCCGGCCCGGTGGCACACTGCTACAGTGCGCCGCTTGGGAGCGTGGTGGCGCTCCCGCCGAGGGTTCGGATCCCACATACAGACCCGTTCCCACTCACTGGCTGAGCGAGGTGTGGGAGCAACACCGAGGGTTGCGATCCCATTGCCGGTCCCGGTCCGGTACGGGCGCGACACTGAAGGTTGCAATCCGTTGCCGGACATGAAAAAAGACAAAAAGGAAAAAAAAAAAGAAATAACCCAGATGGACAAAAAAAGGAAAAAATAATTTTAAAAACTGAAGAAAACCTAAGAGAGATAGCTGACAACCTTAAGTGCACAAACATTCAACTCAAGAGTATTGCAGGAGGGGAGGAGAAAGGAAAAGGCATGGAAAACCTATTCAGTGAAACAGTAGTGGAAAACTTCCAAGGTATGTAGAAAGACACAGACATTCAGATCCAGGCGGCTCAAAGATCCCCAAACAGATTCAACTGAAAAAGACCCTCTCCAAAATACATTATAGTCAAACTGGCAAAGCTCAAAGACAGAGAATCTTTTTTTTTTCCTCCTTTTTGTCTTTTTTCATGTCCAGCAACGGATCGCAACCCTCAGTGTCGTGTCCGTACCGGACCGGGACCAGCAACGGGATCACAACCCTCGGTGTTGCTCCCACACCACGCTCAGCCAGTGAGCGGGAACTGGTCTGTATGTGGGATCCGAACCCTCGGCGGGAGCGCCACCGTGCTCCCAAGCAGCGCACTGTAGCAGTGCACCACCAGGCCGGCCCAAAGACAGAGAATCTTTTTTTTTTTTTTTTTTTTTTTTTTTTTTTTTTTTTCCG
>NW_007726954.1:174409-186753 GCF_000696425.1 Galeopterus variegatus | reverse complement strand
GGCGGGAGCGCCGCCGCGCTTCCCAAGCGGCGCACTTATCCAGTGCGCCACCGGGCCAGCCCCAAGACAGAGAATCTTAAAAGAAGCAAGAGAATAGTGTCAGGTAACCTATAAGGGAGCCCCTATCAGACTAACAGCAGACTTCTCAACAGAAACTCTACAGGCCAGAAGAAAACGGGATGATACACTCAAAATACTAAGAGAATCCTTTTCTCTTGAAGGAAAAACCCAAACCTCAGCACCCTCATGGGAATTATAAGTTGTATGGGATTTATGGTTCTTTCAGTCTCTACCCAGACGTAGTCCACATATTACCCACCCACCCCCCAATTTGGAGTACAGAAAGCTTTCTTTCTGAAACAAAACTCCAGTATTTTTTCAGTTGGACCTGGGGTCTGTTATCCTAGTCAGAATATGGGAGAATGCACATACACACTGAGATCATGAGGGCTTCCCATCTGACATGCTGTGGACATGACCCACTCATGATGTCTACTGGGAGTATCTGACTCCCTGACTAAAACTGACACCCAATGACTGTCTCCTTTGATCACTAAATTATGCCAAATGTTTAGAAAAGTGACTGTGCAAAATAAGTTCATTACAGACGTGTCGAATGAGTAAACCACAACCAGCACCTTCCTAGACATCTCGGTGGTCCTAGGCCTCTCTTCCAGTGCCTAGGGACCCATTTTTCTTCTATATCTAAGAAAAAGACAAGCTAAAAAAAATTTCAAACCTCCTTTACAAATGCGAAACTGGAATTGCATTCTATGTGCTTTCCCAAACACAGAAAGGCCTCAGGCCATTGAGGCATGAGGCAGAAAGCTACTTTAGTGAGGGGGAGAGAATTGTAATAAACATGAACTACAGCACGTGCAGCGTGCGCTATACACAACTCCAGGCATTAGGTACTCACTTGTTATGTCTTATCCCATTTAGTCCCCACAAAAACCCTGACGATCATCTTTTTCCACTTTTCAGAGGAACAAACAGAGGCTTGGAGAACTGCAGTGACATTACACAGCTAGTAGGTGGCAGAGTCACCACCATGCCTTGGAGGAGTCAGATGCTCACCTACTGAAGAGTTGGTCCAGGAACTGTGCAGCAGTGGTGAAGTCCTGGTAGGAGCACAGGCAGGTCGTACAGTAAGGGATGGTTCTAACCTGGAAGGCTGATCCCAGGAACTCCACCAGCTTCTCCCCTTGTGCCTGGCTGGAGGGCCCACATCACGCAGATCTCCTCTATGTTTAGGGCAGATGCACTTTCACACTAGGGCAAGGAGGGACATACAGTCAGTAGCAGCAAAATGAACCAAAAATATAATTGTCTGTGGTGTGAGATAAGAGTCCACTTTTATTTTTTTGCGTGTAGATTTCTAGTCTCCTCAATGTCATGCATCAAAGTAATATTTGCACGTTATGTTTTCTTGGCATTTTTCTCAAAGATCAGATAGATTTCTGGGCTCCCTATTCTGTTCCATTGTTTTATACAAAGCTACCAGGTGCCAGCACCAGACTGTTTTGATTACTGTAGCTCTGGAATTAGTTTTGAAATAAGAAAAAAATGTGGTATCTCCAGCTCTGCTCTTCTTGTTTATCCAGTGCCTTTCATGGTTTTTTATAAATTTTAGCATTTTTTCTATTTCTGTAAAAAATACCATTAGGATTTTTATAGTGATTACATTGAATCTGTAGATGACTCTGGGCAGAATGGATATTTTAACAATATTAACTTTTCCAATCAATAAATCTGAATGATTTCTCACAGATTTTTATCTGCTTTAATGATTCCATTAATTTTTTACAGTTTTCAGAGTACAATTATTTCACTTGCCTGTTAAGTTTATTTCTAAGTATTTTATTCCTTTTGATTCTATTGTAAATGGGATTTTCATAATTTCCTTTTGGGAAAGGTTATTGTTAGTGCGTGGATATGTGAATGATTTTAATACTTTGGTTTTGCATCCTGCAACTCTACTATTTTGCTCAGTAGTTGGTATGGGTCAAATGTGTTCTCCAAAAGTTCATGTTTTGGAAACCTGATCCCTACTGTAACAGTGCTAAGAAGGTGGGAAATTCAATTATGATATCTGAAAGTTGGGGCCTTTAAAAGCTGAATGGATATTGAGGACTGTTCTCTCCTAAATGGATTAATCCATTCATGGAGTAATGATTTAAAATGGGTGTGGGCTGGTGGCTTTATAAGGAGCACATGAGACAGCTCTTGTGACTCTCTTGTGACTCTCACCATGTGCTACCCTAAGTTGCTATAGGGAGTCACCACCCAAAAACTGTTAGAACTAATAAACTCAGTAAAGTTTCAGAATACAAATTCAACATACAAAAATTAGTAGCATTTCTGTATGCCAACACTGAACTAGCTGAAAATGAAATCAAAAGAGTAATCCCATCTATAATAGCTACAAAAACAAACAAACAAAAAATAGGAATAAATTTAACCAAGGAGGTGAAAAAAATCTCTACATGAAAACTATAAAAATTTGATGAAAGAAACTGAAGAAGACATTAATAATGGAAAGATATCCTATATTTATGGATTGAAAAAGTTAATATTGTTAAAATGTTGATACTAACCAAAACAATCCATAGATTCAATGCAATCCCTTTCAAGCTACCAATGACATTCTTCACAGAAACAGGAAAAAAAATCCTAAAATTTGTATGAAACCACAAAAGTCCTAGAATAGTCAAAGCAATTTGAGTAAAAAGAATAAATCTGGAGGCACCACACTACCTGACTTCAAAACATACTACAAAGATATAGTAATCAAAACAGCATGGTACTGGCATAAAAACAGACACATAGATCAATGGAACAGACTAGCAAGCACAAAATAAAACCACACTTTTTTTAATACTTGAGAATATTGTTTTTATTAATAACATTAGCCTGAGAAAAGTCCAGAAGTGCCACATTTCTTACTCCTCTTGTAGAATTCTCACTAATTTGAACCTAATAGCAATTACATAGTAAAAATTTCTCCACAAACAGGAACTGTCAGCATAGAATTTAGGAGAAAAACCATGGAACAGACCTTTCCTTATTTCTTTCATCCACATCCAGACATACAGGCCTCTCAAAAGAGCGATAAATTTAAAAAAACTAAATTTAAAACAATTAATTTGAAAAATATTGTTTGTTTTTCTTCCTTCAAAGAAATCCTAATCCATTTAGAGAAGAAAATAAATTAGGACTAGAGAGTATTTGGGATGACAAGTACTTGGTGACACATGGAGCCTTTCTCTGGTCATTATAATGATTGTACTAACAAATAATGATACTTAGCAGAGTGACACAAGATTAATGTCAACTTTATAATGTAATGGAAAAAAGAATATTTCTATTGTTAGCAAAGCTGAATTTGCCTATTATTGTAAAATAGGAAGCTAGATTTATATTAGAAATCTGTCTACAGTATATGAAAACCTGGCCATGGAGGTGGTGGGGGGACATTCTCTTAATGGAGTAAGAATTCAGTTATGCTTTTTTTTATTAAATATAAAATAAACACATACCGAAGATTTTTATTTAAAACCACACATTTTTAGCTAATGGACTTTCAACAGAGGTGACAAGAATACTCATTGGGGAAAGAACAGTCTCTTCAATAAATGGTGCTGGACAAAACTAGATATCTACATGTAGAAGATCAAAACTACACCCTTATCTCACATCATATACAAAAATCAACTCAAAATGGATTAAAGACTTAAATTTAAGACACAAAACTATGAAATTACTAGGGGGAAACACAGGGGAAATGCTACATGACATTGGACTGGGCAAGAAACCAACCTAAATGTCCATTGATAGATAACTGGATAAGAAAAATGTAGTACATATACTACATAGGCTATTACTCTGCCATAAAAAGGAAAGAAATTCTGCCATTCATAGCAACATGGATGAACTTAGAAAAAATTATGTTAAGTGAAATAAGCCAGGCACAGAAAGAGAAATACCACATGTCCTCACTCATAAGTGGTAGTTTAAAAAAGAAAGAAAGAAAGAAAGAAAAGATAGAAACAACAATCACAATAATATGTTGAACTTTCAAAAAAAAAAAAAAGAGAGAGAGAACAGAGCTGTGGTTATTAGTGGTGGGAAAGAGGAAGGGGACGGGTTAGCAAAAAATTGGTTAAGGGTCACAAAGATTGATCACATTTTGTAAACATGAATATACTACCTGATTTGATCACCACATACTGTACAGAGGTATTGATATTCAAATCTGTACTCCACAAATATGTCTGTTGGCCATCTGTACACCTTCATATGAGTAATGTCTGTTCAGCTCCTTTGCCCATTTTTAAATTGGGTTACTTGTTTTCTTACTGAAAGCTGGACTTCATACTATACTACAAAGCTATAGTTACCTATGCAGCATGATACTGGCATAAAAACAAACACTCAGTCCCATGGAACAGAATAAAGAACCCAGAAATCAAACCACAGACTTACAGCCAACTGACCTTTGACAAAGGCAACAAAAACATACATTGGGGAAGAGACTGCCTCTTCAATAAATGGTGCTGGGAAAACTGGACATCCATAAGTAGAAGAATGAAACTAGATCCGTACCTCTCACCATCCCAAAATCAACTCAAAATGGATTAAAGACTTACATATAAGACTTGAAACTATAAAACTCCTAAAAGAAAACATAGGGGAAACACTTCAGGAAATAGGACTAGGCAAAGATGTTATGAATCTGACCCCAAAAGCATAGGCAACAAAAGAAAAAATAAACAAATGGGATCATATCAAACTAAAAATCTTCTGTACAGCAAAAGAAATAATTAACAGAGCAAAAAGACATCTTACAGAATGGGAGAAAATATTTGCAAACTATGCGTCCAACAAGGGATTCATATCCAGAATATACAAAGAACTCAAACAACTGTACTCCCATCTTTATTGCAGCTATTCACAATAGCCAGGAGATGGAATCAACCTAAATGTCCATCAGTGGATGAATGGATAAAGAAAATATGATATACATACACAATGGAGTACTATTTATGTATAAAAAAGAATAAAATCCTGTCATTTCTGGCAGCAGGGATGAACTTGGAGAACATTATTTTAAGTGAAATTAGCCAGGCACAAAAAGACAACATACTATCTCGCTCACATGTGGAATCTAAAAAAAGGTTTTCTCTGAGAAGTACAGACTAGAAGAGTGGTTACCAGAAGCTGAGAATAGCAAGAAAGATACAGAGGAAGAAAGGGGAGAGGCTGGTC
Organism: Galeopterus variegatus; assembly: GCF_000696425.1. Taxonomy (NCBI): domain Eukaryota; kingdom Metazoa; phylum Chordata; class Mammalia; order Dermoptera; family Cynocephalidae; genus Galeopterus; species Galeopterus variegatus. The sequence continues at coordinate 181,485 of NW_007726954.1, read as the reverse complement.
AATGGGCAAAAAGTAACAGTTAGATAGAATAATTTTTGGTGTTCTATTACATACTAGCATAACTAATAATATATATAAAATATATATATATAATATAGCTAATAACACTGTATATTTCAAGATAGCTAGAAAAGACAAACTTGAATGTTATCATCACTGAGAAATAATAAATGTTAAGGTAATGGATATGTTAACTATCTTGATTTGATCATGATATAATACATACGTGTATTGAAACATGACACTGTACCCCATAAACATGTACAATTATTTTGTACCAATTATAAGAAAAATTTTTAAATGGTTAAAAAAAAAAAAAGGCAAAGAAACAAAAATAACGCTCTAGCTGTTCTGAATGCAAAAAAAAAAAAGCCCTCTTTGGAAATAAGGCACGAATTGAACAATTAAATAATCATAAATAATTGAAGTATAAAATAAATAACTATATAGGTATAAATAATACCTTACACAAATATTCATAAATGTTTTAGGTATTTGGATAAATATGTTGGATTTTATTAGCTTTCCAAAAGCTTTTCTCTATTCAAAATATTTGGAAATTTTCCAAGAATTTAACTCTCACTTGTTCTCATGAGAAGCAAAATTAAATTAATTTTCTAAATCAATATTAAATTAAGTATACTATTTTTGAAGTCAGGATCCACCTGCACAGATATTAATGCTGAAAATACAATAGAGATGGTGCCAGATCCATCCATTTTATTCACATCGAATGGCTTCCAAAAACAAATCACATTTTTATGTGCTGACAAGTTTTCTTATGCAAACTGTAGAATGGACAAGGATCCTGACCAGTAACTCAATTACTGTGATTTTTTCATAAAATGTGGATAAATAAAATTTATACAAGTAAAGTAGGTTTTATTGGAGTTTCTTAATTTTTATTTTATAACTTAAAAACATTTAAAAAATGTAAGTTCCTACCAGTAATGTGACACGTTGGTTGTCGAAGGACCTTTGCAGCTCTTGTGATGTGTTCTATGGCTTCCTTGAAGAACACATGGAATGAGAAATTTAGTGGAGAAAATGTGACAAACTGTTTATTGGTATAGGTGCTTTGTGGTATTACATACAAGGATACAGAAATGAGAATGACCCCTTCTCAGAATAATATTTTAAAATGCATAAAATAAAATACAAGAGTTACAAAGGAAATCAAATATACTAACAGCTCTATTTAAGAACTCTTTGAGGGTCTGTGGACCCTAGGTTAAGAACCCCTTTTATTGGAAATATCTTGCAGTTCCACTGACAATCTGAGAAAAAGAATCTTCCCTTATTCAACTTATAATTACCTCTACAGTTCTGCAAGTTTCCACATCTGTTTTCCTGGCCCTCCTGGCAAACTCTTGCCTATTTTTCTTACCAAGGTCATGGTGCTACCTCCTTTTTGAAGTCTGACAATTTCACTTTCCCTTAAAACCAGGTAGACTAAAATACTCTTTCTCTAATTGTTCCGCACTGTGGTGTGTGCGTAGGTTTGTCACAGCCCTTACAGAAGCATATTTCTGTTAGGTTGTTAAGTGTTTGGAGTCAGAACTCATGCTAATTTTATATAACCCTCAGCACTCACCTCACTTGGTACCTGGCAGTGAGCTAACCTGCTAGCCCCATTTCTCTGATTTTTAAGACCTTAAGTGTAGTAGGATTTTATTCCAAAATCATTAGTGTAAGATGTAGATGATGGTGACTTGGACTAAAAGTGGCACTGAAAAAAAAGAAGTAGAGGAATTCAACATATATTTGAAAAAGAACAGACTTTACTGGTAGAAGATTGGATGTGGGACAGGGGAAAATGGAGACAAAGGGATTGGAAGGAATCAGATGGGCTATTAGAGAGAGGCTGATGACAGAAAAGGGATGAATTCAAGGATGATTTCTAGGTCTCAGGCTTAAATAATTGATCTTATTTATTCAGATGAGAAAAACTTGAGGAAGAATCGGTTTGGGAGAGAAATCAAGAGTTAAGGTTGAGACGTTTATGAGACTTCCAAGTATATGACATATAGACATATACTTGGAATACAGTCATATACTTGACATATAGGCATATACTTGGAATATGCATTTGGACATATGAGTCTAATGATTAGAGGAAAGATCTGATATGGGCTTCTCCACAATTTTAACAACACATTAAAAAGATCATCCACCATGATCAAGTGGGATTTATATCTGGGATGCAAGGATACTCCAACACATGAAAAATAATAAATGTGATATACCATATTAACAGAATGAAGGACAAAAACTCTAAGATCACCTCAATAGATGCAGAAAAAGCATTTGACAAAGTTCAACAACTTTTCATGATAAAAGGTCCCAACAAATTAGGTATAGAAGGAATATACCTCAACATAATAAAGGCCAGATGTGACAAACGCCCAGCTAACATCATAATCAATGGTGAAAAGCTGAGAGCTTTTCTTCTATGATCAGGAACAAGACGAGGATGCCCACTCTCACTACTTTCAATATAGTAATGGAAGTCCTAGCCAGAGTAATTAGGCAAGAAGAGAAATAAAAGGAATTCCAATCAGAAAGGAAAAAGTGAAATTGTCTGTTTACTGACAACATGATCTTGTATACAGAACAGAAATACCTAATGATACCACCAAAATCTGTAAGAAACGATAAATAAATTGAGTAAAATTGTAGGATACAAAATGAACATACAAAAATCAGTCACACTTCTATACGCGAACAATGAGCTGTCCAAAACCATAAGAACACAATCCCATTTACAATACCAGCCAAAAAATATTTAGAAGTAAATTTAACCAGGATATGAAACATCTGTATTTTGAACACCATAAAACACCGATGGAAGAAATGGAAAAAAACACAAATAAGTGAAAATATATGCTCATATTTATAGATTAGAAAAATTAATATTGTTCAAATATTCATAGTGCCTGAAGTGATATACAGATTTAATGCAACCCCTACCAAACTTCCAATGTCATTTTTCATTTTTCTTGTGGAACACAAAAGACCCTGAATAGGCAATCTTGAGCAAAACAAACACAGCTGGAGGCACCACACTACCTGCCTTCAAAATATACTACAAAGCTGCTGTGGATTGAATTCAGTCCCTCAAAGTTCATGTAATAGAAGCTTAACTCCCACTGTGACAGTGTTAAGAGGGTGGGAAATCTTATTATGGTAATTGAAAGGTGGGGCCTTGAAGAGGTGATTAGATTGTGAGGACCATGCTTTAGTAAACAGACTAATAAATTGATGGTTTAATGGTAGTCAGGGGCATGGTTCTGAGGGCTTTAAAATGAGAGCACATTAGGAGCATGCCATCTCTCTCTCTCTTGCTCTTGTCTTTCTCACAATGTGATACCCTGTGTTGTTGAAGTCACCACCAAAGAAGATCCTCACCAGATGTGTTCGCTGGACTTTGGACTTCCCAGCATCTGAAACTATAAGCAATAAATACCGTTTCTTTATAAATCACCCAGTTTTAGGTATTTCTGTTATAAGCAACAGAAATGGACTAATATAAATGCTATAGTAATCAAAACAACACAGTAGTAGAATAAAAACAAGCACGTCAACCAATGAAACAAAATACAGAGCCCCAAAGTAAACCTACACATTGACAGTCAATTAATTTTCAATAAAGGTGCCAAGAACACACAATGGGCAAATGACAGTTTCTTCAATAAATGGTGTTGGCAAAACTGCATATCCACATTCAGAAAAATGAAATTGAACCTTTATCTTATCTTACACCATATACAAAAATCAACTCAATATGGATTAAAGACGTAAATGTAACACCTGAAATTGTAAAACTACTAGAAGAAAACATATGGGAAAAGCTCCACAACATTGGTCTGGGAAATGATTTTTTGGATATAACCTCAAAAGCAAGGCAACAACAACAAAAATAGATAAATGGGGATTGCATCAAATAAAAAGCTTCCGCACAGGAAAAGAAACAATTTTAGCAGAGTGAAGACACAATCTCTGGAATGAGAGAAAATACTGGCAAACTGTACATCTGATAATGAAATAAGTATCCAAAAATATATTCAAAATCCAAACAACTCAATAGCAAAAAAACAACCCGATTAAAAAATGGGCAGAGTAATTGAATAGACATTTCTCAAAATAAGACATACAAATGGCCAACAGGTACATGAAAAAATGCTTAACCTCACTAATCATCAGGGAAATGCAAATTAAAACCACATTGAGATATTACTTCATACCCATTAGAATAGCTATTATCAAAAAGACAAAAGATAACTAGTATTGGCAAGGATGTGGAGAAAAGGAAACCCTTGTACACTGCTGGTGGGAATGTAAAGCCATTATAGAAAACAGTATGGAGGTTCCTCAAAAAACTAAAAATAGAATTACCATATGATCCAGCAATCCCACTTCAGGGAATATACCCAAAAGAATTGAAATCAATAGGTTGAAGAGATATCTGTACTCCTATGTTCACTGCAGCATTATTCATAATAGTCAAGATATAGAATCAACCTAAGTGTTTATTAACAAATGAACAGATAAATAAAATGTTGTATACATACACAATGAAATACTATTCCGCCTTAGAAAAGAACAAAATTCTGTCATTTGCAACAACTCAGATGCATCTAGAAGACATCATGCTAAGTGACACAAGCCAGGCACAGAAAGACATACTGCATGATTTCACTTGAACGTGGAAACTAGAAAGGTCAAACTCATGGAAGTAGAGACCACAATGTTGGTTAGCAGAGTCTGGGGGCTGGAGGGGAAAGAGGGGAGCAAGGAAAAAAGGAATATTGATCAATGGGTACAAAGTTTTACTTTGGAGAAATAAGGTATGGTGATCTATTGCACAGCAAGGTGACTACAGTTAATAATAATGTATGTTTCAGAATTACTAAAAGAGTGGATTTTCAGTGTTCTTACCCCAAGGGAGGAAGTATGTGAGATCACGAATATGTTAATTTGCATACCTTACTCACTGCACAATGTACACATGTATGGAATTATCACATTGTACCCGATAAACATATACACTTGCTAGCTGTCAATAAAAAATAAAAATTAAACTAAAATAAAAAGAAACACAGTGAAGTACCGGCATTAAGTGTACATCAGAGGAACAGAATTGAGAGTCTAAAAGTAAGCTCACACATCTATGACAACTGGATTTTCACAAGTGTTTTATGACCACAACAAATGGTCGTGAGACAGCCGAATAGCCACATGTAAAATAAATGAAATTGAGCCCCTTTCTCACACTATACACAAAATGAACTCCAAATGCGTCATAGAGCTAACTGTAAGAATTAAAACTATAACACTCTTAAAACACAGGAATAAAACTTTGTGATGCTGGATTTGGTGACGGTCTCTTAGGTAAGATGCCAAAAACACAAGAACCTATATAAAGAAAGAGTAAACTGGACATCATCAAAAGTAAAAACTGTTGTGCTTTAAAGGACACTATCGAGAAAATGAAAAGACATCAGGCTGCATAGGAAAAAAATATTTCCAATTCACAGATTAAGAACAACTATATAGAATGATCAAAAAGACAATTAGCCCAATTTAAAAAATGGTCAGAGGAAGAGTTGGCCACTTAGCTCTGTTGGTTAGAGTGCGGTGTTCTGATACCAAGATCAAGCAAGGGTTAGGATCCCGACACAGGCCAACCGCAAAAACAAACCAACCACAAAATTGCTAGGATAATTCAAATAAACATTTCTCTAAGTGACATATACGAAAGGCCAATAAGCACCTAAAAGATATTAATCGTCACCATAAGAAAATATCTATCAATACCGCAGTGAGATAATATGTCGCACACATTAGACGGGGTGTAATCAAACTGATTGTCAAGGCAAAGTATTGACAAGGCTATGGAGATATCACAACCCTCATATACAGGGGGAGGGATTGCAAAATGGTACAGACTGTCAGGAAACCAGTTTGGTAGTTTTTCAAATGCGAAATGTAAACTTACTATGTGGGCCAGCAATCCTACTGCGGGGTACATAACAATGAAAACTGAAAACATGTCCACACAAAAATTTGTACATAAATGCTCAGATCAGCCTCACTTACACTAATCAAAGAGTCAAAACCATCCAGAACGCCAAGAAAGAATTCTGAAAGCTGCAAGACACACACACACACACACGCTTACAAGAAAGTCCTAATACGGATTTCAATAAATTCTTTTTTTTTTTTTTGGTCTTTTTCCGTGTCCGGCAACAGATCGCAACCCTCAGTGTTGCCCCTGTACGGGACCGGGGACCGGCAACGGGATTGCAACCCTCGGTGTTGCTCCTGCACCTCGCTCAGCCAGTGAGCGGGAACCGGTCTGTATGTGGGATCCGAACCCTCGGGCGGGAGCGCCGCCACGCTTCCTAAGCGGCGCACTTATCCAGTGCGCCACCTGGCCGGCCCTTCAATAAATTCTTCAACAGAAAACTCACAGTCCAGGAAAGAAAGAGATGTTCTAGTCAAAGAAAAAACTAAACAACAGCAAAGTCTTTCAAACAAGAGTACTGTACCCAAGAAAAGTGTCCTTCAAACACGGAGAGAGAAAATCCTCTTCCAGACAAACGAAGGCTGAGAGGATCCATCACAGCAGACCACTGTCATCAGGCGCTAAAGAGAGCTCTTCCAAAGATGATGCTGACCTGCAACCACCACATCTGCAGGTATACAAGTCAATAGTAACGGGCCGGCCCGTGGCTCACTCGGGAGAGTGCGGCGCTGGTAGCGCCGAGGCCTCGGGTTCGGATCCTACATAGGGATGGCCGGTGCGCTCACTGGCTGAGCGTGGTGCGGACGACACCGTGCCGGGGAATGAGATCCCCTTACCGGTCAAAAAACCCCAAAAAACACAAAGAACACGCTCAACTTGTAAAGATGACGAGAACACCGCTCCCCGCCCTCCCCTGGTGGCCTCGTCCCCGCCGCCCTCGCACTTGAAGCGCCGTTGGCTCCCCAGGCCTGGGACCCGAGGCCACAGCCCGGTGCCCAAGAGGCCACAGCCCAGCTGCACCTGCCACTCCTGTCCCTCCCCGCGGGCC
>NW_007726954.1:153402-174115 GCF_000696425.1 Galeopterus variegatus | reverse complement strand
GGGGGGAGTCGACACCGCAGAGTGGGCGGGGCCAGGCACGTGCCCAGACCAAGGCGGGTGGGGGGCGGGGGAGAAGGCTCGCAGGTGGTGGGGTAATCACTTGGGATATTCTATAAAGATAAACAGGTCATTTTGCAACTACACAGTTTTATTTCTTCTTTTGCAAACAACAGTGACTTTTTTTTCCTCAGCTTATTTCAGTGGCTAGAATTTGCAGTACTGTGGTAAGTGCAGAGAGAGCAGGTATCACTGCCTTATGATCTTTGAGGGAAAGCATTCAGTCTTTTATGATTAGGTGTGATGTTAGCTATAGGTTGTTATAGATTTTTTTTAAATGAGGTTGAGGAAGTTTCTCTCCATTCCTAGTGTACAGATGGATGGATTTCGTGAAATGCTTTCTCGCATTTTTTCTTCTTGGTGCTATACACACTGGTCATTCATCATAGAACATGAATTCCAGTCTTCATCTTTTTAATCATTCTTTTCCAGATACCCTAAAGTCTGGAATTTATTACACCCAGGATGGAGGATTACTGACACAGAGTGCCACAAGCAACTCCCATGTTAGGTATTTTCATTTCTGTCCATTCATCTCAGTACATCTCTGGTCTTTTTAGTAGTTACTTGAGCTTGCAGTTAAATGAAACTGCTGTTTTTCTTTTACATGGAATGTTGGCATACCCAATATTTTGAAATTTCGATTATGACTTTTAGTCAAGTCTGAGATGTTACAAGTATCTGCTTCAAATTTTCATTTGTTCCACATCAAGAAAATAAATGTTTATTGAAATTAACTATATGCAAGACACAGTTTCTTGTCATCCTGGGGGACAGATACAAAAATGGTTTAGAGTCAAAGCCTGCCCAGAATACAATCACCGTGTAGTAAGGAAGATGAATCAGAAACAGAAGGCAAAGTAGCTATAATATACAGTAGAACATGATAATTTCCATAATTAGCTCACTGTTACATTTTGTTGACATGAAAAAATTGAAGAAAGTAATACAGACAGTAAAAATTTTAGAATAATTTTGAGGCAGAAACAATTTTGGCATTAAAAGATGAAGAGTGTTTGGACAGGTAGAAAAATATGAAAGTGTGCTAAGAGAGAGGAAAAAGCACAAATAAACGCTGGGAAAGTGGACTGCCTTGAGCACAGCTGAATTTGAGTAGAACAAGTCCAGCTAAGATTATTTAAAATCCAGATGTTGTTTTGATTCAAAATTAAATTTTAAAAGTTTTATGCTGATGTTTTGACTTTTTAACATTGAAAATTTCACTGCCTACTTCCCTGTGTGGCTAATAGATATGCAGGTTTGTTCTTTTTATTTTTGCAATTGTGCACAAATGTGTGAAGGGCAGGAATCAGTCTCCATCCTGTATGTTGGTTCCTGATGCTTCCTTCACCCTCTCGACTGTCCCATTTGCTGTTTAAATAACTAAAACATTCCATCCTGCAAAGAGATTTACACTTCGGCATTTTCTGGAAGCTACAACCAGGCATAAAACAGTGAATGATAAGCCTATGCAAATGCTTTTTGAGTTCATAAATGCACGTAATGGACTCTATTTTACTGAAACAAAATGATAGAATTATAAAGTGTGTATCAAAAATAAAAATGTTTTACTTCCCACAATGGAAAGAGTTATGTCTTTGTAGCATATAGTTTACATTCATTAACTTTACTTCTGGTATTCATCTTTGTAAAATGTATGTTAATTGTAATACAAAGCAATATAATATTGTTTTTATACACTTTATTATTAGTTTCATAATTCATTCATAACGGTTACTAAAAACTGTAGGTAAGAAGGAAGAAACAATTTCCTATGGGCTGAAAATGTTTTCTAATACATTTGTTAGTATTTTGCATTTGCTTTAGAAATAGTAATATTAATATCTAAGAAAGGAACTAGCAGTTTGTCAATTGTTTATGATAGTTTGTGGATCATTTATATGGATTACACACGTATAATTTTCTGTTTTTCTTTTATAGTACGATGAAATAAAACAACAACAAAAAAACGTCTAGTTTTTTTCTCTTTCTAATGCACAAACCTGGCTCCTAATTCTTGTGCCAAAGTGTGCAATGATTGGTACATATACTAAGCACATGTGAGCAAAATGGCAACTGATTGCATATTTTGTTTAGATATAATCTACATTTCTTTGCTCACTTTTTCTTCTTTTGGCTAGTGATATCTTTATTGCTGATATTTACTTTCATCTGGTAATTAAAATCTTTAATATTTGCTAATTATTCTACTTATTAGAACTTCTAATGAAATATTTCCTGGAAAGGGAGTTAAAATTCTCAAGTCAAATAGAAAATTCAAATTTTCTTTGGACTGTAATACTGAATCATAGCAGTCCCAGGAATGTAGTAATATGTTTACATTTCATGAATTCTTCCTTTTATTTCTTTCCCATAGCCTCCTGTTCTTCCTTAATGGATGTACTAACTTTTCAAATTCCTTAACATTGTTTTAAAGTTCTCTCTGTTCCCTGACTTATATTTGTTTCTTCTTCGATCAGCTATTTTCTGGTTCTCCATTTCTATTCTATTTTATTTTATTTTTAATAGTAGTTTTCTATTCTTCATATATGTAGTGGTCCTTAGTTCATTTATATTTAATAACAGAAGACCGGCGACTGTTGTCATTTTTTTCTGCTGTGTATTTCCATTTTTCTGCTAGGTCTCTCCCACCAGGAGGATAAGGACTGGAAACTCAAGTATGAAACATGCTTGTCACGGTTAGGGTGAGCAGACGGAAAAACCATTCTTTGAATGTTGAAGTGAGGAGAGGCGGAGAGCTTTACTCTGTGGCACAAGAAGCCATTCCAACAACTTCAAAACCTTAATTCTCCTCATGCAATTAATTAAAATTATCTAAGAGACCTACTTTTGGATTCCCAGGAGTATAACGCTGGGCTGCTTGTGCTCAGGGTTCCCTGGAATAAGAAAGGGGTTAGAAGTGAAGTGGGTGTGGGGCACCTGACTAGCATAGTATTTCATTAAACAAACTTTCAGTTAATCTGTTTTAGACATTCTTCCTATTCTCACCTTGCACTGTTGTCTCTGAGCCAGGTAACTCACCAGGAGAAGGGCTGTTCTCCGTTGTGGACTTTTCACGTGCATGCTGGGCTGCCTTTGGCTGGCTCTGTTTAACCATCAGCATCTGCATTTGCTGTACTTTTATTGGGGACTTGGGAGAGAGGGGAGACAAGTTCTCATTTTTAATGTGTTGTTTTGAACTGGAAGATACCTTTTCAGATACTTGTTTTAAAAGATCAATCTAGGACTTATATGGAGAATGGATTGTGGAAAGCAGAGGCTGGTATTAGGGCTCAGAAATAAGATAGTGACAGTATAAATGGAGATGAAGAGAGAGAAGTAAAAGGTAAAAAGAAGATAGAATTCATAGCATTTGTTGACTAATTAGTTCACCATGTGCACAGGAAGAAATAATTTCTTCCCTTAGCATGACAATAGACATAATTTTAATATAAATACTATCTGTAAACTCCAGGCTACATTCCCTTCTGAATTATTTTCTAATTTTATGATTAGATTCTAAGTTATTAAAATTTGATCTACCGTCTTTAATTGTTAAGTTATGTCTCTGAAATCTAATATGGACCCATGATGTTTGAATTTACATGTAACCAGTTTGGAAGAATTCATTGAAAAGTTAGAAGTTGTAATTCTACATCTAAATCTTTTTTTTTTTTTGTCTTTTTTTATAACCCCAGAAAAATAATATCTGAGGCTTATCCTTTTAACTCATGACTAATCAAATATCTATGCTTTTGAATCTAGAAGGACAACACCACTCTATCAGCATAACAGGTTTACCAGCCTGTTTTTGCATATTGCTCTCTGGGATTTGCTTGTGATATTTCCAGTAATGCTTCTGCAACAAAGTAAAATACTTCCCGTCTTATTGTGGCCTGACAGTGCCATCCCCTCCCAGAGATCCTCATGGTTGGTGATATTCGTTATTTGTGTTAATTCCAAGTTATTTTTGTTACATTAAAAAAAAAAAGAAAAGAAAAATCTTCACTTATTTTATCTGCTTCCTGGTTTTTCATTTTGCCCAAATGCATTAAATTAAGACCCTCAACAAAATCCATTTAAACTGCTTCTCTAAGGCCTAATAATAATCTAAGGCATAAGCCCAAAAAAGTAACTGCAAAATTATATCTTTTTGTTGACTTACTGTAGCATTTAGCATGGTTAATTACTCCTTACTTTATAGAAATCTCTCCTCTTTTAATTTCTATAGCATCATACTCTGTTGTTTTTCCTGCTGTTCTCTATTCTGCCCTTTGTGGACTCTTCTTCCTCATCCCATTTTTAAAGTACCATGCCCCAAAGCTTCTTCGACCTTTGACACTCTTCACTTTTCATACTATGTAGTTTCAATGAGTTATGTCGTGCACTCATGGCTTCAATTCCTAAGTTTAAAACTTGAAGCTAGAACGTTTTCTGGGCTGGTACCTGCTAATTTTCTTCACTTTGATGTTCCATAAGCACCTCAAGACCAATGCATTAAAAAATGAATGTCCCTCTCCCAAAATCTCTCCTTACTGCACTTCTTATGGGAGTGCAAAATAAAAATTAAAATAAAATAAAAAGAAACACAGTGCAGTACCGGCATAAAGTGTACATCAGAGGAACAGAATTGAGAGTCTAAAAGTAAGCTCACACATCTATGACAACTGGATTTTCACAAGTGTTTTATGACCACAACAAATGGTGCTGAGACAATCGAATAGCCACATGTAAAAAAATGAAATTGAGTCCCTTTCTCACACTATACACAAAATGAACTCCAAATGCGTCATAGAGCTAACTGTAAGAATTAAAACTACAGCACTCTTAAAACACAGGAATAAACCTTTGTGATGCTGGATCTGGTGACAATCTCTTAGGTAAGATGCCAAAAACACAAGAACCTATATAAAGAAAGAGTAAATTGGACATCACCAAAAGTAAAAACTGTTGTGCTTTAAAGCGCACTATCGAGAAAATGAAAAGACATCAGGCTGCATAGGAAAAAAATATTTTCAATTCATAGATTAAGAACAACAATATAGAAAGAGCTCCTACAACTGAATGATCAAAAAGACAATTAGCCCAATTTAAAAATGGTCAGAGGAAGAGTCGGCCACTTAGCTCTGTTGGTTAGAGTGCGGTGTTCTGATACCAAGATCAAGGGTTAGGATCCCCACACAGGCCAGACGCCAAAACAAACCAACCACAAAACTGCTAGGATAATTCAAATAAACATTTCTCTAAGTGAGATATACGAAAGGCCAATAAACACCTAAGAAGATATTCATCGTCACCATAAGAAAATGTCTATCAATACCGCAGTGAGATAATATGTTGCACACATTAGACGGGGTGTAATCAAACAGACTGTCAAGGCAAAGTATTGACAAGGCTATGGAGATATCACAACCCTCATATATCGGGGGAGGGATTGCAAAATGGTACAGACTGTCAGGAAACCAGTTTGTTAGTTTTTCAAAATGCGAAATGTAAACTTACTACGTGGGCCAGCGATCCTACTGCCAGGTACATACCAATGAAAACTGAAAACATGTCCACACAAAAGAGAAGCACTTGTATTATTATAAGAAGTACAAAATTTGTATTTCTAAAACTTAATAACTTCCATAAATTCTTTCCTTTAGAAAAAGTAAAAATAGGGCCGGCCCGGTGGTGCACTGGAGAGTGCGCCGCTTGGGAGGACGGTGGTGCTCCCGCCGAGGGTTCGGATCCCATGTGGAGACCGGTTCCCGCTCACTGGCTGAGCACGGTGCGGGCGCAACACCGAGGGTTGCGATCCCGTTACCGGTCAGTAAAAGAGACAAAAAGGAAAAAAAAAAAAAGTTTGTACATGAATGCTCAGATCAGCCTCACTTACACTAGTCAGAGTCAAAACCACACAGAACACCAAGAAAGAATTCTGAAAGCTGCAAGACACACACACACACACACACACACACACACACACACACACACACACACACACACTTACAAGAAAGTCCTAATACGGATTTCAGTAAATTCTTCAACAGAAAACTCACAGTCCAGGAAGGAAAGAGATGTTCCAGTCAAAGAAAAAATTAAACAACAACAGCAAAGTCTTTCAAACAAGAGTACTGTACCCAAGAAAAGTGTCCTTCAAACATGGAGAGAGAAAATCCTCTCCCAGACAAACGAAGGCTGAGAGGATCCATCACAGCAGACCACTGTCATCAGGCGCTAAAGAGAGCTCTTCCATAGGAAAGATGATGCTGACCTGCAACCACCACATCTGCAGGTATAAAAGTCAATCAGTTTCCAACACTGCTGCATTGGGGATCAGATTTCCACATGAGTTTTGGAGAGAACAACACATCCAAACTCCATCATTCACCTTCCCCATTCCAAGGACTAGGACCTTGGGTCTGAATCCTGGTGCAACACAGAGTACATCTTGATTACGGGGATGTGATGAAGGTGTATTGTTTCTTGGGTTTCCTTTCTCTTGACTCAGGAGTCATTCCTCCTTCTCCCTCATCCTCCAACTCCAATTCCTTAGCAAGTCCTGTTGACTTTTCAAAATACCTCCCTAATCTACCTGCTTCTCTCTGTCTCAACTGTTACCTCTCTAGTCCATCATTTCTCCGACCTAGACTCTTGCTGTAGCCCTGTAAACATTTTCCCGTTTTCGCTTTTGCCCAGTACAACCCATTCTCCACTCAGCAGCCAGTGTGAACTCAAAAAAAATTTTAACAGCTTTATGAGATATAAATCATATACCATACAAATCACCTGTTCAAAGTTTATAATTCAGTGGTTTTTAGTATATTCACAGGGTTTCTCCCCATATACTGCCTATCAGCCATTTCCCCCAGTCCTAGGCAATGACTAATATACTTTCTGTCTCTATAGATATGCCTTTTCTGCATGTTTCATATAATTGGAATCATACAGTATGTGTCTTTTGTGGACGGTTTCTTTCACTTATAATGTTGTCAAGGTTTATCTATGTCATTACGTTGTAGCATATAGTAATACTTTTTTAATTGCCAAATAATATTTCATTGTGTGGATATATACCAAATTTCATTCATTAGAGGATCGATACTTGGGTTGTTTCTAGTTCTTTTTTTTTTTTTTGTCTTTTTCTGTGACCGGCAACGGATCGCAACCCTCAGTGTCGCCCCCGTACTGGACCAGGACCGGCAACGGGATCGCAACCCTCGGCGTTGTCCCCGTGCCTCGCTCAGCCAGTGAGCGGGAACCGGTCCGTATGTGGGATCCGAACCCTCGGCGGGAGCGCCTCCGCGCTTCCCAAGCGGCGCACTAGCGCAGTGCGCCACCGGGCCGGCCCTCTAGTTCTTTTTTTTAAAAACAAATTAGGTACAGAAGTATCTACTTTTTAACTATTATAAATAATGCTGCTATGAACATTTGTGAACAAGTTTTTGTGTGGATGTATATTTTCATTTCTCTTGGGTTTATTCCTAGGAGTAGAATTGCTGGATCATATGGTAACTCTACATCTAACTTTTTGAGGAACTGTCAAACTGTTTTTTCCAAAGTGTCTGCACCATTTTACATTCCCACCAGCAGCATATTAGGGTTCCAATTTCTCTACATTCTTACCACCACTTGTTATCACGTCTTTTTAATTACAGCATCCTGGTGGGTACAAAGTGATATCTCACTGCTGTTTTAAAATGTGTATTTACATTTAATAAGCCCACAGATTCTGTGGGTCAGAAGTTCAAAAAGAATACAGTGGAGACAACTCCATGATGTCTGGAGCCTCAACTAGAAAGACTCAAAGACTGGGAGGTGACTCCACAGCTGGGGCTGAGATCATCTGGAAGTGTCGTCACTCATATGCTTGGTGGCTTTTCCTGGTAATCAGCTTTGATCTCAGCTGAGCTGTTGCCTGGAACATCTACACATGTTTTCTCCATGTGATCTCACTGCATGGGGTAGTTTGGGCTTCCTGACAATATGTCTGCCGGATTCCAAGAGCAAGTGTCCTAAGAGAACCAGGCTGTATTGCTCTTTGTGGCCTAGCCTCAGAAGTCATATCACTTATGCCAGTCAGTCTGCCATGATTCAAATGGAGGGACATACACCCAGCCTCTTAATGGGAATATGTCATGATCATGTTGTAAAAAGAACATAGAAGATGGGTATTGCCATGGCCATCTTTGGAAAATAAAATCTGCCAGACATGGGAACCACTAGGAAAAATATAATAGAAAAATTAACCAATTCATGATTCCAACCTCAACTGATTCCTTCATACCACCTGGCAATCCTACATCATTTCTCTGCTCAACTTGCTTCAACTTGCAATGGTTATTTCAAAACTTCTTTACTGTAGAAGGCACTATATATGTCTTACCTAATACTTATTCCTAACCCGTTTTTCCCATCATATCCTTTGAAGAAGCTGGAAAGCTAAACACTTTCCTAGCCTCTCTTCCACCTATGTGACACAGTTCTACCCAGTGAGACGTAAGCAAAAATCTGCTGAAGGACTTCTGGGCAAACTCCTACCTTGAGCAGGAAAATGATGCATGTAGTGGAGGCAGCCAGCCCTATTGTGATCCTCAGGGAAAGTCCAAAAAAACTGCAGAAGCATTGGCCCTGATATCACTGAGTCACTGAACCAGTGCAGCTGTCTACCTCCAGGCCTCATATCCTGTGAGAAAATAAACTCTAATTTACTCAAGCCACTGATGGTCAAGCTTTCTGTTACTTGTAGCCCATACAACCACTCTCCTCAATCCTCTGCTCCTTTATTTTCTCTCTTTATAAAAGTCTTCAGCTGGTAGTTCTCTCTTTTCTGCCTCCATACCTAGCTACTACCTGCACCCATAGCCATCCTGTTTCCTCCTTCACTTCTGTTATAATAAAAAAGGGGTGCATAATCCATGGATCGGGAGTTGGGGTAAATGAGGAGATGCTAATCTCACCTCCATTTTATAATCATCTTTCAGGTTTGGTTTTCTTACCCATCCTCAGTTCTGGGCCTCTACCACTCATCAGTTATATGGCCTTAGGCCATCAAAGTAGTAAATATTTATTGAGTAGATTCTAAATTGTATCCAATAAAGGCACTGTGCTGGATGCTGGGGATTGCCAGGGCTAGGAAACAGACACAGTCCAAGAAGAGAAAAAACTATCTACAAGGCAGGGGAATGGAGCCTTGGAGGAACTGAGAGTGAGCATTGTGGCTGGAGGGCAGAGGGTGAGAAGAGCTCAGGAGGGGGGGCTGGAGACTTGGGCAGGGGCCAACGCGAGCTGGCTTCTATAAAGTAGGCAGGGGAAAGATTTTGGTCTGAATCCTAAATCACCAGGACGGGAAATGAATTAATCCCTTTGTGCCTCAATTTCTACCTCGAAAAATATGGTTTAGAACTATGCGCTTAGTTATCAGTCTCCTGTACTAGATTGAGAGTGAAGGGCAAGGACTTGTGTCTTTAATCATTTCTGTATCTCCAGCGCCTAGCACGTGGTAGGCGCTTGATAAATGCCTGATGAATGAATAAATGACATTGTGGAGTCCTCCGCAGTTTCACTTACAAATTCAACCATCTAATACATCTTTCTTCCTCCGCACTCCTTCCCTCCCCTCCTCTTTTCCCGCCCTTCCTCCCTCTTCCCTCTCACGCCCCCTTCCCACTCCTCCCCCTCCAATCCTCTCCTTGCTTCCCACCTCCCCTTCCCGGCCCCGCCCTCCCCCTTCCCCGCGTCGCGAAAGCGGCGAGCACGAGGAGGGCTTTACGGCAGCTGCGTTACGGCGGGGCGGGGCGGCTGGCGCGCTTGGCGGCAGCGGTGGGAGGCAGGCCGGCAGGCAGACGGACTCGCGGGCGGGTGGCGGCGGCCGTGCCTGCTGGTGAGGGCGGGAGAGAGTGAGTCACTGAGCGTGTGTGAGGGAGGGAAGGAGCGAGCGGGCGAGCGAGCTGCCCGCGCCGTCCGTCCGCAGCACCACCCAGGCCCCGCCGCCTCCCCTCCGCCTCGCGCCCAGGCCGGGCCGAGCCGAGCTGGGTCGGGCCCGGGCCATGCTGCTCACCGTGTACTGTGTGCGGAGGGACCTCTCCGAGGTGACCTTTTCTCTCCAGGTCGACGCCGACTTCGAGCTGCACAACTTCCGCGCGCTGTGCGAGCTCGAGTCCGGCATCCCCGCAGCCGAGAGCCAGGTACGCCGGGCAGCGATCGGAGTGTCCCCCGGAGCTAGCCCTCCCCGCCTCGGGGCCTCACGGCGGGGCGGGGGGGCTGGCGCGCTTGGCGGCAGCGGTGGGAGGCAGGCCGGCAGGCAGACGGACTCGCGGGCGGGTGGCGGCGGCCGTGCCTGCTGGTGAGGGCGGGAGAGAGTGAGTCACTGAGCGTGTGTGAGGGAGGGAAGGAGCGAGCGGGCGAGCGAGCTGCCCGCGCCGTCCGTCCGCAGCACCACCCAGGCCCCGCCGCCTCCCCTCCGCCTCGCGCCCAGGCCGGGCCGAGCCGAGCTGGGTCGGGCCCGGGCCATGCTGCTCACCGTGTACTGTGTGCGGAGGGACCTCTCCGAGGTGACCTTTTCTCTCCAGGTCGACGCCGACTTCGAGCTGCACAACTTCCGCGCGCTGTGCGAGCTCGAGTCCGGCATCCCCGCAGCCGAGAGCCAGGTACGCCGGGCAGCGATCGGAGTGTCCCCCGGAGCTAGCCCTCCCCGCCTCGGGGCCTCACGCCCTCCCTTTGCTACTGAAAAATTGGGGGTGGGGGGGCAGGGGCGGCCATTCCCAGCTCGCCTCCGCATCCGGGAGGGAGCTGGAGTCGGAGCTGCCCCCACACACACCCCGAGTGTGGGGTGGGGTGTGAGGAGGGGGGGGTGGAGAACCTGACCACAGACGCACCCTCTGCAGGGTGAGGGGCGCTGGACTGTTGGCAGCCCTCCCCACCCTCTGGCTCGTTGGCCCCTTCTCCCCTACTAATCCCGAGTTTGGGGTGTCGTCGTGGACCTAAGAAGGAGCCCTGGGTTTGTAAGGCTTCCTACATCCTGCTTCCCCAACCAGAAATTCCAGTTTGGGTCACTGTAGGTGTTCATCTGCCTTTTTGAAGTGGGTTCCTTAAATATATGCAATTTACCTTTAAATGTACAGATTTGTACTTTAGGTGAGGGGAAAAGTTTTCAGACTTGCACTACGTCGTTTTGAGGTCTTTGGAAATGTTCTTTTCCGTACTACTTGCGTTTCTGGTTGAATTCTTTTTTTTAAAAAAAAAAAAGTAATTATTCGGCTGGCCCGTGGCTCACTTGGGAGAGTGTGGTGCTGATAACACCAAGGCCAAGGGTTCGGATCCCTATATAGGGATGGCCGGTTAGCTCACTTGGGAGAGCGTGGTGCTGACAACACCAAGTCAAGGGTTAAGGTCCCCTTACCGGTCATCTTTAAAAAAAAAAAAAAAGTAATTATTGGAACAGCTCAAGCTGTTTCTCTCGGTTCTTCCCTGGTAGTAAGCCAAAAACCCATTTCAGGTCACAGTTCAGAGTCTGAGTCAGTNTGCTGACAACACCAAGTCAAGGGTTAAGGTCCCCTTACCGGTCATCTTTAAAAAAAAAAAAGTAATTATTGGAACAGCTCAAGCTGTTTCTCTCTGTTCTTCCCTGGTAGTAAGCCAAAAACCCATTTCAGGTCACAGTTCAGAGTCTGAGTCAGTTTAAAGCCCAGTGCTTTATAAAGGATATTTGCTTGAAAATAGCCTTGTATCTTAGTGCAATTTGGTGGTTTCATTTCCCTACCTACCCTGCTTGCTGGAAAGAAGTCCAGCCCATCTTAGGTTTCAAATAAGCAAAGTAATTTATTCTCAAAATGCTTTGGGGCTGCTACTAGTCTTTATCAACCAGAACCGGTGGCAGTAACTCTAGCCTTTATACTAAAACACTTAGATCCTGACTTGATAAAGTGGGCCTTGGACGCCATAGTCTAAACATTAAGAAAATTATAGACGTCTTCCAAGGCCCCAGAATGTAAATCTTGGTTTCCTACTGCAGTTATGAAATAGTACCAAAACCTATTGCAAAACTAGTTTGTTCTGCCCTGTCTATGGTAAACAAATGTGTCAGTATTTTGTTCAGAAGTGGGTATGATTCCTTTACACAATGTGAACTTTAGAGTCTTGATTGAAAGCTTTCAAAAATAATTTATTTCAGGGCACAAAGTGTCACTCAAATACACTGGCAAAAGCTACAAAGAAATTGACAAAACGGTTTTTTGGTTTTTGTTTTTGCAACATATATATATATATGTATATATATATATGTGTGTATATATATATATATATACAAAGAAATTGACAAAACGGTTTTTTGGTTTTTGTTTTTGCAACATATATATATATATGTGTATATATATATATATATGTGTGTATATATATATATATATTTTTTTTTTTGGTCTTTTTTTGTGACTGGTAAGGGGATCGCAACCCTCGGCTTGCTGTCACCCGAGTGCGCCACGGGGTCAGCCCTCTATAAAAATTTAATCCAGAAAAACTCAGGCACTAGTTCCTGTCAGTGAATCCTTCATGTGGAGAACTAGGAAAGGAGAATTTCAATAGAGAGGGAAAATCAATTCAACTTTTGAAGGTGGCTTTTTCAATTGTTCTTTTCCTCTAGTTGTTATATTACTCTGGTTATAATCCCCAGCTGGTGGGGAAATAAGAAAGTAAAATGTAAATTGATTGTTATTAGGGTTTGGGAAAAGACAGACTGTTTCTGTTCCTGGACGTTTTGAAGTGGCTGTAACAAAAAAAATTTAAGTAAATTAAAGAGGGTGTCAAATTGAAAGACAATTAATTAATTAATTGTATGGTCAAGGCAGGCACTGTCCTCTGCCAGTTCAGAAAGTTAGGAATACTTTATTAATTGAACAATTAGGCTAACTCCCAATTCTTTACTGTTCATTATGTCATTGTTTTTGCATTTACTTTTTTCCTAAACCAGATTAGCATATAGAATCTTGGGCTCCCACTAGTGTTAAGCCTGTATTACATAGCTGTAAACAGCTCCTGTTTTTCAAGTTTGTTCTGACTCCATTGTAACCTGACAACACAGTATCTATTTTAAGACATCTGGTGGTCCGTTTTCTTTCACTTGCTTGTCCATTAGGCAGGAACAGGATCCACCCTAGACACTTGAGTCATTTCCTTTCATCGGATCATAAAAGTAAACATCATTATAGTTTTTACCCACAAATAAATCATTTTCACTTACTTGACCCCACCACCACCACCACCACCATTTACCTCCCAGGGTTTTCCTATGTTACTCATCTTTCCTTTCTCTCATAGTTCTGGTCTGTTTACCTCACTCTTCTTATTTGCATTTTCTATTCTCATTTCTTCACCTTCCATTTCTGACTCCGTTTCTTCAAGGGAATATATTTTTTTACGTTCCTGATTATTCTTTCCTGCTACTATGTGTCCAGACCACTGGTTTCCAAACTTTGTCTCATGTATTCCTATCAGTAAAATGTTTCAGAACATGCTCCTGTTATGTATATGATACTTTTAAAGTACATGCACTAGTATCTTATATGCATATATATAAGCATGTGTAATATGAGGGTACTTCAAAAAGTTCATTGAAAGATTTGTATTCTCTTTTAATTGTTTTTCCATGAACTTTTTTTTTGGCGGCTGGCCAGCCTGGGCATCTGAACCCTTGAGCTTGGTGTTATCAGCACCATGCTCTCCCACTTGAGCTAACTGGCTAGCCCTTCCTATTTTTGAAACATTGTTATAATTTACCGGGTGGCATGTGGTAGAAGTGTGTGCAGAATGAAAAACATGTTTAAATGCCAGATAATAGCATAACCGTATGATCCTGGAAATGCAGACCTGTACACAGCATGCGTTGTGGTTTGTAAAACACTAAATCATTGGAAACAAATTTTCTATCATAGCTGGTTTTGGCATGTTTATTTTAGCAAGTAATTTTCATGTATTTTTTTCTAGTAAGTACTACATATGTAGTATAGAAAACTTGTAACACATAGAAAAGGATAAAGAACAAAACAGTCATTTACTGTTATCATAACTGGGAGATAACTGAAGTTTACTTATTTGGGGAGGAGATGGCAGGCTGGTACAGGGATCTGAACCCTTGACCTTGGTGTTTTCAGCACTGCGCTCTAACCAGGTGAGCCAACTGCTCAATTTGCTTTTTAATGTATTTTGTTCCAAGTTTTTTTACTTCTTATTGTTAATGTATCTTTTAAACATGATGAGGCCTGAACTATATAAACAGTTTTGTGTCTTTCTTCAGTCAGCATAACGTTGTCATATGCTCGCTTCTGCAGCACATAAACTGAAATTGGAATGATACAGAGATTAGCATGGCCCCTGTGCAAGGATGACATTCAAACTGGTGAAGTGTTCCATATTTTTTTAAAAAGTTACATTATCAACATTTTCCTACAGCATTTCAAATTCTTCACATATATATATGTTCACACACTTTTTTTTTTTGGCAGCTAGCAGGTGAGGGGATCTGAACGTATGCCCTTGGTATTGTAAGGCTGTGCTCTAACCAACTCAGCTAACTGGCCAGCCCCAAATTTATAATTTTTAATGGCTGCATAATATGCCATCATATAGGTATACTGTAATTTATTTAAGTTTCCCTATTGCTGGGCATTTGAATGGGGGAATATTGGAAGCAGTTATGAGTAGCATTGCCATGAACATCCATGTAATTAAGGGTTTACCCCTCATTTCAGATTATTTTTGTAGGATAAGTTCTTAATATGGAATTGTCAGATCAAAGGCATAAACTTTTTAAAAAGCTTTTAGTAATTTGCCAGATTGCCTTCCAGAGGGTTGTAAAAGTCAAAGTGGCTATGACGTGGGATAGTATATGTAGATAACTTGGCATATAGCAGGTGCTCAATTAATGGTAGTACTATTTTGAAGCCATTCAGATATGATAACATTGGTTTTGTGGCCAGTTTATGGTCCTTAATGCTAGAAATGTATTGTTAGGATTTCTGTTACCAGCTTGGGGAAAAGACCAAGTTTTAGGAGCAGCTTCTCACCAATGAAAAATAAATGAGACTGACAGGGTATCCTGGATGGAAAGTGCAGGTCACAAATTTTGAGGACTAGCATGTGGTATCTGGTTCTCATTTTTCCCTCTTTAGGGAAAGGGCTTCAAGCTAATTCTCTGGAGCCTAGTCACACTCAGAAGGCCCCAGTCCTCTTGTAAAAACAGCATGAAAAAAAAAAAGATTTCTTTTTTTTTTTTTTTCTTTTCTTTTTCAGAGAAATGAAAATTTCAGAGATCAGAAATCATTTGACTTCATGCTTAAAGGTTTTGGAGTTCTATTAATTAGTCTATTGTTAAATGTTGATTAAGATTAGAATTCAGTCTCTAGGGTGCCACCTCTGGAGTAAGTCCTAGCGGTTGTGCCAGTTCTGCTGATTAAGACTTGTAGCTGTATAAATTTTCTTGTTGTATATGTCCTTATAACTGGCAAAACTTGAATTTTGAGCATTGTAGCTATTGACTTGTGTACTGTACATGGTAGAAAGCATCACCAGTGCCATCACCAGAACTCCTTTTGTTTTGATTGGTAGAGATTCAAAGCTATTGGTCTAATAGATACTCATGTTCAGTTGGAAGATCACACAGATTTATTTAGGAACTTAAGCTGCAAAAGAAAGACTCTTAAGATTATTTTAACAAGAAGAAATCAGTACTTTGTGGCAATTATAATTTTTGCTAAGCTTTAGTTGATCTCATTGTGTCCTTAGACTAAAATAGAGTACACCTGCTTCTTTGTCAGTGTGAAGAATGTTTGCTCCTCACCTAAGTTCTCCAGTGTAGTATTTCTAAGAAATTGGGACAGACAGTAATCGTCGATATTTCACATACGTGCTTGATGCTAGTGATTATCTGGATCTTACATATTTATTGTTAGATCATGATGCCTTTCTTTAAAAAATGGTATTGTCTGCTGATGAAATATCATGGCAACTAAACAGTGATGGATTGAGATGTATGGCATCTGTGAAGTGGGAGTCCAAAGAGTGAGGAGTTGGTAGTGTTCCTTCATGTTCAGGGCAAGGGGAAACATGAACAATCATGGACAGACAGTATTTTGGACATAGACCCTTAGTGGCGATGGATGGCTTAGTAGCTCTCTTTAAAGCCAACCAGCTAATTTATAAGACCACTTTGGGATTATGTTGGGGAAGTATATAGTACTAGAGAAGAATACGGAAACTAAAGTCAGGCAGATGTGGTTCCGGTCCCAGTTCTCTTCTTAATAGCTGTGCGGCCTCAGGTCACTGAACTGTATATATATATATATATATATCTGTTTCCCTGTCCATAAAATAATGTCTACCCAGAAAATGATTGCGAGACTTAAATTAAGGGATATGAGGATTAAGCGGGAGACTGTGAGAACCTAGCAGGGTGCTGACTCTTAGTAGAAGCTCAGTCAGTGGTAGCTGGCTGCTATTTTAATTTGGCTTTCCATGTAGTATTTCCACTTGGAGAGAATTCGATGATCTTGTGGATAGGATCATACCAATCCTCCCGAGTTTGATTCCTCATTGTAAATAAATAAATTTTCTTTTATAAGTACAAATAGAATATGTCACGGCTCTAGGAGATTGATCATGTATCTCTAAATATACTGAGAGTTGAATTTCTGAACCTGGAAAATTGATGCCACCTTGTAAGAGCCTGCCTATCTGGCATTTC
Source organism: Galeopterus variegatus (assembly GCF_000696425.1). Classification (NCBI taxonomy): domain Eukaryota; kingdom Metazoa; phylum Chordata; class Mammalia; order Dermoptera; family Cynocephalidae; genus Galeopterus; species Galeopterus variegatus. The sequence continues at coordinate 157,341 of NW_007726954.1, read as the reverse complement.
TCTTGGCATGGCACTTTGTTGTTGGACACCTCAACCTGTGACCCTTGTCACTTCTGGTTTATGGTTGTTTTAGTTATAATATGACTCTCAGTTGTTTTGCAAAAAATGTGTTTTGATTCTGATGTGCTTTCACTGAGGTATGTGCTTAAATAAGGGCATGTGAATGGAATGACAGAGTGACAGTTGCAGTCTGTTGAAATGTATTTTAACTGCAGGTTGAGGATGAGAACTTAGAATACTTTTTCTAGTCATATATAAAACTTGTAAAGTATAATTGGACTTACAAGTTCTGTAAATCAATTTTTTGCTTATCCTGAGATGGATTTGATTTTGGAGGGAAGTAAATTCAGTTTCCTATTCTGTTCTTCATGTCAGTGCAAATTCTGAGAGCAGATATGACAGAATCACTTTTTTCCAGTTTCTGTGCCAGGTATGAGAGCTGAGGACATGTGAGGAAATGATAGAATGATAGTGTAGCAGAAAGAACTGTAAGAGACAACTGTAATGATTAGCTCCAACTGCTTGTTCGACACATGGGAAGCGAGACCTGGACCAGCTGATGACATGCCCCTCTCAGTAAGTTATTGGCAGAGCCAGGACAGAACTCAAGTTCTTCAGTTTGAATGTGGCCTGGTGAAAAACGAATTGTTAGGGCTGGCCTGTGGCTCACTCAGTAGAGTGCGGTGCTGATAACACCAAGGCCACGGGTTCGGATCCCATATAGGGATGGCCGGTTAGCTCACTGGCTGAGCGTGGTGCTGACAACACCAAGTCAAGGGTTAAGATCCCCTTACCAGTCATCTTTAAAAAAAAAAAAGAAAAACTAACTGTTGTGAAGAAAACCTTTCAAAGCCTGAGTTTGTTCTGAAAGCCCTTCTAGAGTATATATAATAAGACAGGGCAGATTTTATGTTCTTTCTGGTAAATTATAGTATGCCTTTGTGTGTTTTCTTCATGACATTATTTCATCTATTTTTGTGCTGTTTTCTTCAGTGCTTGATTACATGTCATAAAAAATATTTTTATTAGTAGTATACACCTGAGCCCTTTCTCCCCCACTTCTCTTTGTTCTTTTCTGAATTTCTTTCACTTTTATTTCCACTCATAAATATAACAGTGATAAGACAGGGGATGGTGGAAGAGAAGGAAGAATGCAGGAAGGATGGTATTTGGGAACATTTTAGATCTGAAAAGTGTACACATTATTTAATAGTACTGTAGTTAACATACCCAGAGTAAATCATTCCCATTTCCCTCCCTGCTCAAAATTTAATCTAAAATTATATCCAGTACTTTCAAAAATTCATTTATCCTTTAATTCAGCAAACATTTGAGCATCGGTTACATAACAGTCTCTATTCCAAGCATTTATGATATGGTGAATGAAACAAAGTCCTTATCATTGAGTAGCTTATAGTTTTTTACTGGGGCAGAAAGACCATAAACAGATAAATAGATAAATATATAGTATGTTAGGTGAGGGCACATTTTAAATAGGGTTTTTAAATAGGGTAATAGGAAAGGGCTCTGAAGTTGTCATGTTTAATAAGAGACCGGGGGGGGTGGGGGGGGACTAGAAGAGGACATTCCTCAGTTAGAGAGTAAGTGAAACAGCCCTGAAGGGAAAGTTTATTTGATCCCCGTTATTTGAGGAACAACAATCATGGTATGAGGTAAAGTCAAAGAGGGAGCCAGGGGCCAAATTGTTTGGGCCTAGTAGGTGATGGGAAGGACGTTGGGTTTTATTCCAGGTGCGATGGGAATGCTTTGGAGAGTTTTGAACAGGGAGTGACATTATCTGGTTAAGAGGAAAACTGTGGTCTTTCTTCTTTGTGCCATGTTATTTCTCAGTGTTTTATACTATTAAATCTTTTCTTGTTGTAGATTGTCTATGCTGAAAGACCTCTCACAGACAACCACAGATCACTGGCTTCTTACGGCTTGAAAGATGGGGATGTTGTGATTTTACGACAGAAGGAGAGTGCAGATCCTCGACCTCCAGTGCAGTTCCCAAGTAAGACATCTCCTGGTGGTTTAGCATCTCCTAACACAGGCATCAGTAGGTAGCACAGCATAGTGTTTCAGGGTTTTGGATTCTCTTTGGGTTCAGAGTACGAGGATACAGATCCGGACTGTGCCTCTTGCCTGCTGTGTAATCTTGGAGAAGCTGTTTAACTTCTCTAATTTGGTTCCCTCTTCCATAAGATAGAGTTGACAGGAGAATAAAGCACGTAAAACCTTCAGCACGTAGCAAGCCTTCAATAAGTGTTAGCTTCTGTTGTTATCTATGATAATTGTACAATAATTTTTATCCTTGGGAAGGACTTGAGGATTACATAAGCCTGTGATTTCTGACTGACTTTTGCTACTTGGTTGTGGGGGAAGAGATTTCTCTGTACAATTATTTATCATTAACAAATGAAGCTCAGATTTTTGTGTGTGTGTGTGTGTGTCCTTTTTGAGACCGGCCGCACCGCGCTCAGCCAGTGAGCGCTGTGAGTGCACCGGTCATCCCTATATAGGATCTGAACCCGCGGTGGGAGCGCTACCGCGCTCCCAGCGCCGCACCCTCCCGAGTGCGCCATGGGCTCGGCCCTGAAGCTCAGATTTTAAATGACGTCGTCAGAGTTACATAGCTAATAAGTGAAGGCACAGGAATTGAAACTTGGTGCTTTTTCCCTTATGCTGAACTTGATAAACATTAAGTAGCTAGGCCACCAAGTCCTGGTTCTTCCCTACCAGCTGTGTTAATCGTGTAAAAAGAAACTGTTAGCTGTCTTAAATGCTCCATCTGGAATAGTTGTTTATAGCCTGGAATCTCTGGTGGGATTTGAGAGGTTTCTGTGTCCCTGAATAATATGCAGAATTGTGTGGGTGTGGGCATGTGTGTGCATTTGGTTCGAGAGATGGTCCATCACTTTCTTCAGATATGCAAAGGGGTTCCTGATCCACAAAAAGTTTATAAGGTCCTGATGTTGAACTCTACATGGTGAAATGTGTTAGTTTTTTTCCACTCCCTGCCATATTTTGGTAGATTTCTTCAAATAGCATTTAGTCTCTAGGTCACTGCTTTTCAAGTTTATGGTAACAGATGATAGGTGTCTGGGTGATGACAGACTCCAGATTAAAGCACAGTGCTTCCATTCAGCCTGAAACTGGAGCTATATGAGACCATCAAACACTGGCTCTACCAGATCTGTATTACGTTACTCCCTTGGAGCTACTGCTAAACTTTAGAAACAGTAGTTGTTCAAATATGCCAATCAATAAAAACCAAATCTTCCTTTGGTTATTTTGGTGAGATTGTTAGTTCTAGAGATTCACTGGTTTTTTTCTGTGCTGTCCCATGTGGACAAGAAAGCCAATAGATTGGGAGCGGGAGGGATCTGGTCAATAAAGTAAACAAGCTTTTCAGAATTATTCCGAAGTGAATGGACTCTCAAGATAATGTTTAAGAAGGCCCGCGCATATGTGTTTTGCCAGCTGGTATAGATTACCTCAGAGATCATGTCATTCACTGTACCATTTCATTGGTTGGGAATTAACACATACTCACTAGCTGCCAGCCGAAGTCCCTTTGAAGAAAGTGGGTAGTTTGAACCTGTGCTAAGGTGTAGAAACCTTATGTCTGAGTTTAAGCATTCCCCTTTTTCTACTTGAAGTCCAAAAAGCTTCAGGATAGTCCCAGATTTGGGACAAGTTTGACCATCAAATATATTTTTGGGATTGAAGAAATATGGATTTACCCAGGGCTAGCCCCTCATTCTGGCTCTGCTTGTTTGCTTTTCTCTATTTCTTTTTCTTTTTTTTTTTTTTTTTTTTTTTTTTTTTTTTTTTGTCTTTTGTCTTTTTTCCGTGTCCGGCAATGGACAGTGTTGCCCCCGTACCGGACCGGGGACCGGCAACGGGATCGCAAGCCTTGGTGCTGCTCCCGCGCCC